>NC_139942.1:15945823-15948323 GCF_963454915.1 Gymnoscopelus microlampas
CGCGACCCGTTGTGAGCTTGTAGATCGGCTATTTTCAAACATTTCAGTACTTTTACTTTTAGTACCTTAAGTAGATTTTCATACCAATACTTTTGTACTTTTACTCAAGTAAATGTTTAACACCAGACTTTTACTTGTAACAGAGTACTTCTACATTGCAGTATTGATACTTTTACCTAAGTAAAACATTTGAGTACTTTTTCCACCACTGCACACACACACACACGCACGCACGCACGCACGCACGCACGCACGCACGCACGCACGCACACACACACACACACACGCACGCACGCACGCACACACACGCGCACGCACACACGCAGTGTGCAATCAGACATACTTGTCTTTCAGCTCTGTCAGAGATCAGTCCATATCTTTGTACCATTATACATAATTACCCGCCTGCCCGGCTCATCCTGCTGACAGGAATAAGAGTGGAGTGCCGAGTGACAGGACTGCAGAGTGACAGGAATACGAGTGGAGTGCAGAGTGACAGCTAGGTGGCAGGCGGGGCCTTGCAGGCACACACAGGCTGCCTGGGTCATAACAAAGATGGTTAATTTATCAGGCTCTATTCACAGAAGCCATATTATGAAGACATTCACAGGTGTTACCAATGATACTAATGAAGGCTCTGTTCCATTCTGGTCAAACAGAGTCAGGGTGCTGATATTGTGCATGTTGGCTCACTGGAAACACTCTGCTACACCAGTGGGTCTACAGTTGGGGTCCAGGGACCCTCATGGGCTTCCAAATGGCTCCTTACAGGTGTGTAACTCTGAGAGTGTACAAATGGAACCAAATGGACCCGTAAGGGTCCATTTGGTTCCATATGGTGGTCGTGGAAACCACTGTGCTAGACTAAATGGAACAGAGCCTTCATTAGTATCATTGGTAACACCTGTGAAGGAAGTGATAATATGGCTGCTGTGAATAGAGCCTATTGGAGCCACTAGAGCCGAAACGGTAAACAAGGCCTACAAATGGTCTTCTAAGTGCGCCGGCGTCTGACGGCAGATCTCACAAACGTCCACATGTTTACTGGCGCTAGATCCCGCGAGAGTGTGTTGCTGGGACAGATAATTCGATTCAATTTTCTCCTGATTTGTCTCTCAGAAAAAAGCCATTTTAGTATGGAAATCTTGGAATAGTGTGTGGCTTGTGGCGACTGGGTCCAATATTTAGTTCAGTGACCATGGGGCGTCCCTTATTTCCAAGAAAAAATAAGGGACCCCCAGAAAAATCTCACTGTATACAGTTTTTGTATATTACATTAACCACTTGATTCCCAGCATCCATATGCTGGGAGGAACGTTAGCTATTTTTGGCAAAGAGATGTGGTGGTGACAGAACAAAAGTGGTCAAAGTAGAGACAACTCAGGGTCAGTTTACTAAGTCTAGAGGGTTTAAGTGGTTACAACCTACCTGTATTATAGTATTATGTATGTGAGCTGAAATTGTAAGATGTGTGTCAGTACTCACATCTCAAAATATGAAAGATTTCTTTTTTTTAATAGCAGATCTACAAGCTCATAACGCGGCACCGAGTGCCACGCTATGAGCTTGTAGATCTGCTATGTTTGAAAAATCGTGAAAATGTGTGCAAATCAAAACCCAACATTTGTAAAATATTTTGTTCCAGGGACCCCAGAAGCAAAGACTTGAGTTACAAATGCTCAAATTTTCAAGATATTTCAAAAATAGCAAATCTACAAGCTCATAGCGCGGCACTTGGTGCTGCACTATGAGCTTGTATCTGCTATTGAATAGCCAAAGAAAAAAATAGCCAAATCTAAAATGACAGAGATACGTTCCCGGATTGAATGGGTTAAATTATTATTATTTAGGAAATAACTCAGTTTGAATTAACCTGCAAGCCCCATCGGAAAGTGGAAGGCAAGGAACAATTCCAATCGTTCTCACACCGACCTTTCATTTGGTAAATGGTGCATTAATATATAACATTCACCCATTCACACACCTGACGGCATGAGGAAACCATGCAAGGCACCAACCTGCTCGTCGGGGTTCAGTGTCTTGCACAAGGACACTTTGTCATTAAACTCTGGAGTCGAACTGGTGGGAACCTTCCGTTTCCCAAGAGGCTGCTCTACCTCTGTTCTGAGCCTGTGGCCGGCCTATTTGTGTGGCCAAAATGATCCAAAAATAGGGTTCAGCTTGGAAAAAGACACAACAACGTTAACTGTGTCTTGTTATTTCTTTGTGTGTGTGTGTGTGTGTGTGTGTGTGTGTGTGTGTGTGTGTGTGTGTGTGTGTGTGTGTGTGTGTGTGTGTGTGTGTGTGTGTGTGTGTGTGTGTGTGTGCGTGTGTATGTGTACAGACGGGGGAGTATGTGTCTGTCTTTGTGGACAACGGGACAGGATCAGCCATCAGTGTCCTGCAAGACTCCTTGTTCTCTGGAATACTGCTGGGAGTGTGAGACAGACAGAGACCACACACACACACACACACACACACACACACACACACACACACA
>NC_139942.1:15953323-16205823 GCF_963454915.1 Gymnoscopelus microlampas
CTTATTGTAGCGCATTTTAAAGTGCAGGTTTAGGAGGCTTAGCCAACATTTACAATATTTTATTTTTGTGCATGTTCAAAATAACATTTATCAATCACATTTCTGGTATGTTCATTAATGTCTTAATATGAATAAAATGTAAACATGTGCAAATAATTAAAAAAAAAGATTAAAGTAAGTCATTCATGGGAAAACGGTGAATGTTTTTGTGACATACGTATTATGATCTGGCTATGAATAGACAATGACGTATTTAAAATCCATAGCTTAAACAAGTCTTGTGTCGGGTGTTGCAAGTTTGTTTCTATATAATTTATCATGTGGGCCCAGTCTATACATCTTCATCAACAGTATCATCCTCATCTACTTAATTCTTAGCCAGGCACAAAACACATTACACATTATAGCCTACATGTACTCCCCAACAAAAGTAGTTAACATAGCATCACAATCATTTTAATCACTTTATCCATTTATACGTTGACTATTCAAAAGTAGCATATCTACAAGCTCAAAGCACGTCACTTCGTTTGTACAGCTGCTATTTTTGAAAACTTCTGAAAAATATTGATATATTTTAACACAAAACTTCTCTTCAGGGGGTCCCTGGCACAAAACATTTTCAGATGGGGGTCCGGGCCAAATACTTCCTTGCCATGAAAGCTTCGAGAACCACTGCTGTAAGACAGTTAGACCTGACATGTCATGTATTTGTAGGCTACATGCTGCTCGGGCATAATTGGCTTTCTCAGATCAATTAGGCCAAATGACCAACATGATGAATGTCAGATCATACGATAAATAGATAGTTTATTTGCCCTCAAGGAGGAAATTATTGTCCACAGTGTGGTGATGCTTACATAACAAACACATAAGACAACACAGAATTGTACAGAATTACACAAAAATACATGATTTACAAGAACACTTGACACTCTACACACCTCAGACTGGATTTGTGGTAACTGTAAGAGGAGGTCACTGATTTAAAGCTTGTATGGCTTCGGGAACAAAACAATTGCTAAACGGGCCTTTCTTTGGGTAGTCTAGAGAAATGGACTGAGTACGCACCTCCGTGGAACACCGGTATTGAGAATAATGGTGGGTGGTTAGTTGTCAAATCTTACTGCTTGGAGAGGATCTTTTTGGATCCAGTGGATTCGTGGTGATGGAACTTGGAGGAGGTGCTGCGGTTTCTTGATTGCCTGATGGTGCTGGTTAAAGGCTGAGCTGAAGTCAATGAAAAGAAGAACAATAAAACAGCAAACGACAATTTTTCATACAACCGTAAACCTCAGATCATTCCAAATCTGAGACTGCCGTGCCTTGCCCCTCTTTTCGTCCTCTTGGCTTGGGTCAACATCTGTGACCTGGCCAGAAACGGGGAGCGGGGGGGCAGTAACGGTGACATGGGCACCTGTTGCTGTGTAAACGCTGACCTGCTGCCCATCCTCGGCGTGCCGGGTGGCGGGGGAAGGACGCCACTCGTCAACGGCTCTCCCGGCGCCGCCACTTTGACCGTGTTCTTCCCGTACAGTCGCCTCTCGTACTGGAGCAGCTGGTCCCAGAAGCCCGCGTTCAGCCTGACGTGGGGCCGGCTCTCCTGCACCCAGGAGTGGGCTCGGCGCAGCGTCACCCCGCGGTAGCGCATCAGGTAGGCCATCACCAGGGCAGGGGAGCGGCTCATGCCCGCAGCGCAGTGCACCAGCGTCCCTCCGTCCCGGTTCCCGTGGATCCGATCCGCCACGCGGTCAAAGTGGTCGCCGAGGCGCGCGCTGGGCAGGTCGGAGACGGGCACGCGGAGGCACTCCACGCCCCGGTACACCGGACACGCGTGGTTCACCGTGGCGTTGACGATGAGGGTGATGCCCTTCTTGGAGACCAGGTCCTGGTTGAGAGGAGCCTCGGCCCCGCTGAGGAACAGCGTGGGGGTGATCTGAGACAGCGACATGGAGGCTGTGGAGAGAACACACGCACGCACGGACACACGCACGGACACACACAACATTTTATTTCAACAACATCCCCGTCAATGCAATATAGCCTACTGTAGGTGAGTCCATTATGACGCAATGGAGCTAGTGTCCATTCTCTTTGACCAATCAGTAGTAGGTAGGCCTGTCACAGTTATTACATAATCGCCTAATCGCAATTATTTGAGATAATCGCAATTATTTTGCAGAATCGTCATAACTGTTTCCATGTGGAGAAAGGTCATGATCGTGACAGTGGTCAGCTTCTAGTATCGCCTCAGCTCGCTTGGAACTTTGTCGGAGGAAGCACCAAAAAAAGTACCAGGTACTTTTGTCCAATGGAAAACCAGAAAAAAGGCGAGCATAGTTGAATCAAGTGGAGCCAGTTCCACCCAATGGAAAAGTGACTCCAAGCATGATTTCTTAGTGGGACGAGCCGTGCAAAAGATTATTCAGGTTACTGTGATATGATGTGCTTGTGATGGGCCCAGGATCGTATCCCAAAGGTCGCTTTAGGATGGACTCCTAGCAGGGAAAAGGAAGAAAGGTCGGCCCAAAACAGCCTGGCGACGAACTGTGACAGCTGAGCTAATGGAGATGAACTTTACATGGGGCGAGGCACAACATGCAGCACAAGACAGGTCCCAATGGAGGCAGATCATTAAATCCTTATGTCCCACTTGGGACGAAGAGGATCAAGTAAGTACTGTAAGTAGGCCTAAGTGATGTGCTTTGTATGACTGCATCCATTCAGTGGTTGATGTCACGCTCCGAGCATGTTAGTTGTCACTTACAAAGTAAAGAAGGCTTTCGCAATCTCAACTGGTAACCATGTTTATCTGCTAGTCATCTTTCTAATACTGGACGTTCTGTTACTGTGCAACCTAGATTCCATTATCGACTGGTTAAATCATGCTCTGTGTCTCTATAGCTACATTATGTCCCCTAAATTAAGCTGCTGTTCACGTAATGCACATGTAGTGATCATGAATTACTGTTGATCATAAATGCAGAGGAATGCATTGGTTATATTGGTGATTATCAACATCTTTATTATACGTTAAAACACAGTGCATACGGACACACACACACACACACACACACACACACACACACACACACGCACCCATAACAAGCAGACATAGGATAGGCAGTCAACTAGACATATCACTTTACACTCGACATTACATTCAGCCACTGTGTACACTGAGGCGGTGTGCAGAATGCACCGCAGTGAGTGCATTAAATCACTGCACCGGCAGATAGTTCTACTGAACATACAAGTTATGAACATGATAGAGCACGGATGAAACTACTGAGACTGATTATCGTTTTTAGTAGACTTAACACGAGGTATGCAGAACTGTGCAAACAGACACCATGCATCTTAATGCTGGCTATACAAGCTCAAATGCAATGAAAGATAGGCAATTTTAAGTGTGTGTGTGTGTGTGTGTGTGTGTGTGTGTGTGTGTGTGTGTGTGTGTGTGTGTGTGTGTGTGTGTGTGTGTGTGTGTGTGTGTGTGTGTGTGTGAGTGTGTGTGTGCTATGTACTGTTTCAGAGAGAGAGAGAGAGAGAGAGAGAGAGAGAGAGAGAGAGAGAGATAGATAGAGACCGAGTAGATTACCTGGTCTTTGGTCCCTTCAGTTTGATCCCATCCAGAGAGTGGTCTCGAGAATGAGCTCTCTCTCTCTCACACACACACACACACACACACACACACACACACACACACACACACACACACACACACACACACACACACACACACACACACACACACACACACACACACACACACACACACACACACACTTCAACCCCCCCACATACCCTAAAAAGGTTGTGCTTGGATGAGCTGGCCAGCCAATAGATGGGACTGATTAATTTTAGACTGACAGGAGAGCAGCTGGTTCAAACACTGCAGTCACTGTCAGAAAACCCCCCCGTGGTTAAAATGCACACACATTTGCACAACATTGCTGTCGGGCATAAACCTCTTATCTCCATATTTTCATGTTATTTCGTAAATGAATGCCCTACTTGGTCATACAGTGTCACACAAAAGCATCAAAAGCAGCAGATACGCAAGCTCGAAACGCGGCGCGAAGGAACACGTCTTGAGCTTGTAGATCTGCTACTTTTGTTCTCTTTTAATTAGAATCATGAAAAGTAACTGTTTCGGAAATATGAGGTTTTCCCCTGACAGAGACGGACAAATGACTAACTCCCTTCAAAATGTAAAGTTCAAATGATGATGATTTTTTTATTTATTCTTTAATAAAGGCTTTTTATGCATCATGACAGTGAAACCAAATCCAGACTGTTCTGCTTGTGTAGAAAGAGACTACATCCCACGATTATCCCAAAACAGATTGCGGTTCACTACTTATGCAAACTATGTCAGTCGATAGGCTTTTGGAGACAATTACACTTTTCATGATGACATTATATTCAATCAGTTGGTTGAGATATGTTTTCCATTTTTTAGTTTACCATAGATTTGGTTAAGTGATATATAATTCTTCTTTAATTAATTGAATAATATTATGATCAAAACAAGACAGGGCCCAATAATGTCCGGCTTCCCTGTGTATCTCTGATACGTCGTGTTGATGACATCATTCTTGCCCAAATATGGAGGGACAACGGATCTGAGATTATTAATTTACAAAACTAGTGCGTTGCTTCCTATGGTTGCGTCCTGTCATCTGCAGGCGACCGCTATGATGTCACTAATGGGAATAAACCCTTGACAGACAAACAGATAGTCAGAGATCCCAGTTTTGTAGATAGATGTGAATAATACAAGTGCGCGTATTATTCACATCTATCTACAAAGCTGGGATCTCTGACTATCTGTTTGTCTGTCCAGGGTTTCTTCCCATTGCCCTTGCTCAAATATGAGCAGGGGCAATGGCGCAAAGACGGCCCAGTCTTTGCGTTCAGTCCTCGTTGATACATCAAGCGCTGTCTGCTTTTCATACACAACTGCATGGTCTTTGAAGGTGCAGAATCGCTCGATCATACTCAGCTGCAGCTTGCTCACGTGTAAAACGTCCCGCAACCTGAGCTTGATCTACACATACGCCTGTCCTTTTTTTTGGGGCCCACTTCCTTTTCTCACCATCCACATTCAAATTCAATCAGGTACTCTGGGTAGATCTGATTGCTGTCAAATATGACATACATACTTGGGTTTGCGACGTCATCCACACAGCTGTCATAAAATTGCAGGATGCCTTTGTCGTGTCTCTGGACCTCAGGTGGTCTGCAGTACTGAGAACGACCCAGGGTGTATTCCCCTACAAGCACTCTGGCCAGGAACATCGTAGGGCCTCTAAAGGACACACCACGCTGCGACGAGGTGTACAGTGTGTTCGTATCGCAGTACTTGCTAGAATATATTGCGTCTCTAGCAAAATATGTCCCTTTGCCGAGACGCGAGCCAGTTTTACTCCCCGCTAGGCGCACGTCAAAGTTATACATGCATATAACCTCTACGTTGCTGCCACTGGTGCCATGAAACAGCATTCGCTCTTCAATGTGCAGCTCGGGCTTGGTTTTCCTTAACTGCGTCTTCTTCCTGCAAAACAACTCCCATAAGTCCATATTTTGAATCCTCTGTATGGATTTGATGGTATGTCTGGGAACCATTGTCCTGTTGTACAGTCTGGCTACTTGTTCAAACTCATAGGTCTGTCTGTCTAGCTGGATGAGCTCATAGGGAACATTACTATTCATTGTTTCCAAGGCTTTATTATCACATATAAACCTGAAGTCAGAGTGGAGGGAGCGTTTGATTTGCTGCTGCTTCCCCGTCTTTATGTTGATCAGTTTCATAACTGAGAAGTCCAGCCTGTATGTGTCCAATTCCATGAAACCATTCTGGTTCCTGCTGTAATACTGTTCAATCTGAGCAGATGTCACAGCGCATGCTGTTAACATGTGCCAAAGTCCACACTCGGCCAGATAGAACCAAGACCAGTCGTCCTCTGACGTGTCCATTTCTTCAAACGTGTCCATTTCCGCTCTGCACTGAAGTCTTAATGAAGAAGACCAGGAGACCTGGTTCTGCCAGACCCAGAATAAATTCCTAGTACTTTATAAGATCAGAGCACTACATCACGGCTAAGCCGGACCTCGCATGACTTGTCAGCCTGTGTCCCTTTTATGCCCATGTATGGACGAAAGGGGGACAGACAAAGCCTCATGTAGGCTGTCTGCCCATGTATGGACGGAAGGGGGACAGACGAGGTCTTTTTTGCCCATGTATGGACGAAATGGGGACGGACAAAGCCTCATGTAGGCCAACCCCTTGGGTCTGGCAAAGAGCACGGATCTGATGTACAAGTTCAACAAAGAGCTTGCCGTGATTTGGAAGGAGCTCAGGTTGAACATGAACTGCACTTTGAGCTGCATTCATGTCATGAAAGGTGCTATTATACATAAAGTGTATTATTAAGAGGAGTGACATCACATCTACATCCTGCTTAAGAGGAGTGACATCACATCTACATCCTGCTTAAAAGGAGTGACATCACATCTACATCCTGCTTAAAAGGAGTGACATCACATCTACATCCTGCTTAAAAGGAGTGACATCACATCTACATCCTGCTTAAAAGGAGTGACATCACATCTACATCCTGCTTAAAAGGAGTGACATCACATCAGTTCAGTTCAGTTTTATTTTCAGATCCTTTGGACAAGTATACAAATACAAATATGTATATCTATATATACAATTTGAATCCTGCGCCATGTCGGTTGTCCGTATGGGTGCATCCACACATGAGCGTATGCTGACGGCAAACGGTACGCTTACGCTACGCTAGCCCCGTACACACCCATGTTAAGTTAGAAACCGGAAGTTCCGGTCCGGTTTTTCCTATAACATGGGTGTGTACGGGGCTAGCGTAGCGTAAGCGTACCGTTTGCCGTCAGCATACGCTCATGTGTGGATGCACCCATTGCGACGCCAGTGTGACGGTGTGACGTAATCTGACATCACGATGACAACGCCAGTGTGACGTAATCTCACGACAGCATGACATCACATGACATCACATCCTACCTATACATTCTAGGATGCCGTCAGATCGCACCAGTTAGACGGCTTCCATAGTGATACTGCTCACAGGTCTGCCATGCCAGGTGTGAGTAATCACAAAGTGGGTTTGGGTCCTTGCAGAGGTGATGCACGTCACCTCTTTAGGTGCCTGTAAGGTGGCACTGCAAAGTGAACGACGCGTCACGCTAGACGTTCGGGCCGCGTAGCGGACTGAGTAATCACAAAGTGGGTTTTGGTCATTGGAGAGGTGATGCATGTCACCTCTTTCTGAAGTGGGTACTTTCAAAGCCTGCCGTGGATTTAGGAGAGCACAAAACTCTCTCTCACACTGTGAGGTGCCTGTAAGGTGGCACTGCAAAGTGAACGACGCGTCACGCTAGACGTTCGGGCCGCATAGCGGCCCGAACTTCTAGTGTACATACAATTAATTAATTTGGTTAATGTATTTACAATAACTAGAGGTTCGGGCCGCTGATATGGCCATATATGAAGATCTCTATCAGTCCTTGTCCCGTTTAAGGCCATATGCTGAGTGATTTGTTAGGGCCTGATGCCATGATGACACATTGAGGTTAGACAACACAGTCCATATTTGGCAGTGGTAGCTGCATTTGGAAGTCCTTATATGGTTATAGCTGATCATGGTGACATGAGCTTGACGATACTTGATACGATTACTTTTCAGCCTAATTATTCAGAAAACCCCAGACCACAGAAAATCCACTGAATGTTCAAAGTTCCGATTTTTTGGGTGTAATTGAGGTCATAAAACCCCCCAAAAAACATAAAAAATAAAAAAAAGTGAAAATGAATGTCATAGAACCTTTAAGGCAATTTCACGCTGGCATCGTGCTCCAAATTAGGTGGTTTGCCGCTAAGCATCGGAAACCTTGGTAACAGTGTAGTGTAGTGGAGTTGTCGCGCCTATGTCACACATGCGCAGTAGGGTGGGCCTAGCGGCCAAAAAAAAGGTTGCTAAAATGTGCCTGAATAAAAAGAATGCAGTTTTATATTAACTGTACAATATGTAAGTACATTAGAAGGTGGTGAAAGAAGCCGAGGCATTAGCCAGAGCACTGATCAATATAGTCTAAGGCAAGTTTGGAGGCAAGTGGAGTGCTCGTGTGCTGGCCAACCCGGGACGTACACCACAGCGTGGGCATTTCAATTAAAGTAGTATAAGATATTCATAATAATCATATAATAATCAGTTTTACAAACACAGGATATGATGTTATCACCCAAAGTGCAGTGGACTCTGCATGGCAGGGACGTCCTCCTCCCTGAGCCAAGCTTGCGCCTGACCGCATACCTGAATGGGACTAGATGTTACAATCCTTGTTTATACCTTGAGAAACATGGGTGGGGATGATAAAGTCATCACAGGGTTGGGTGGAAGGGGCTAAGGGTTTCATTGGGGTCGTCAGGTGGGCGCCCTCCATCTTGGGTGTTTCATTGACTAGGCCCACAACACCTCCAGAGGGTTCAACAGCAACACCTGGCGTCCCATATAATAATCATAGTATCACTCATAATAATTGTCCAAGTCCCCGAAAAAGGTTTAGGGAGAAGCATTAAGCTCGTCAGGCCCTACCCCTGATAATTATTTTCAACGAAAAACAAAAAACAAAAAATAATAATAATAATAATGAAAATAAATAATAACAATAATAATAATAATTGTAATAATAATAATAATAACTAGAAAAAGTGCTCCTCGGAGCACAACTCTCCGCCAGAAGACTTGTGTTGGGAATGTTGGGAATGTTCTATCTGTATAAGTGTCCTATCCGTCCTGTCTGTATAAGTGTCCTATCCCTCCTGTCTGTATAAGTGTCCTATCCGTCCTGTCTACAGTATGTAAGTGTCCTATCCGTCCTGTCTGTGTAAGTGTCTCATATAATAAGCCTCACTTGCAGACAATTAAGTCTGCAAGTGAGGCTTGAACTGACGACCTTGAGATTGTGAGGCACTCATTTAAGGGAGACGCCATTGGACCAACAGACAAGGTACTGTGAAAAAGGAGATCACACAGATGATACAGTTTCACGCAAATAGCTGAAAAATCCTGGGTTTAAGTGTTTTTCAAACTGCTCAAAATTGCGGACAATCTAAGGGCGGAGCTTACTGGTCAAAGCGATAGATGTGTTCCTCATAAGTCAAGGCACAAGTGTAAGCAAGTTTCACGACTTTCGGCCAAACGAGGCATGACTTTTGCCTGTTTAAAGTTTGCATTTTCAAAAAATTGCTATAGCGCCCCCCTTTGGCCAATTGGAGTGAGATTGGTTTCAGTGATATTTGGAATGACTCTCTACATTACTGCAACGTTTCAAAGAAATGTGAGTCTTGCATGTATGTGTTAGGGGCAGATGAATAATTTTCATAAAACTGCAATAGTTAAAATCTATGGAATCCTGGGATTTTGGAGCAATCTGCACGAAACGTTTAACACTTGAACTTTGGACCTCTGCCGACAACTTCTAGGCGGCGGAATTTCCATAAGTGAAAAAATGCAGAAGTTAGGAGCCAATGGCTGTTTTTCATATAATTCAAAATGGTGGGCGATCTAAAGGTCAGAGGTCAAAAGTCAGACCACAAAAGTTGTCGGGCATGAAGAGACGCATGTGTGTATTGAAGTTTCATGGTTGTAGGTCAAACAGGGCATGAGTTGTACCTGTTCAAAGTTGGCACTTTCAATTGAGTGCTATAGCGCCACCCTTTGACGAATGAGTGTGAGAATTATTTCTTGGTAGTTTTTCATGAGCATCTACCATATGGCCGAGTTTCGTAAAAAGCGTATGCACGGTTAAGCCAGAACTGGCAAAAACAAGTATTTTTCAAACTGCTCAAAATTGCGGAAAATCTAAGGGCGGAGCTTAATGGTCAAATCGATACGTGTGTTCCTCACTCTCTACATTACTGCAAAGTTTCAAAGAAATGTGAGTCTGCATGTATGTTTTAGGCGCAGATGAATAATTTTCATAAAACTGCAATAGTTAAAATCTATGGAATCCTAGGATTTTGGCGCAATCTGCACGAAACGTTTAACACTTGAACTTTGGACCTCTGCCGACAACTTCTAGGCGGCGGAATTTCCATAAGTGAAAAAATGCAGAAGTTAGGAGCCAATGACTGTTTTTCATATAATTCAAAATGGTGGGAGATCTAAAGGTCAGAGGTCAAAAGTCAGAGTGTGAAAGTTGTTCAGCATGAGGAGACGCATATGTGTATCCAAGCTTCATGGCTGTAGGTCAAACAGGACATGAGTTGTACCTGTTCAAAGTTGGCATTTTCAATTGAGTGCTATAGCGACACCTTTGGACGAAAGATTGTGAGAATTATTTTTTGATCGTTTTTCATGACCATCTACCATATGGCCGAGTTTCGTAAAAAGCGACAGCACGGTTCATCCAGAACTGCGAAAAGTGGCAGAAGAAGAAGAAGAAGAAGAAGAAGAAGTGACAGAATACTGCCAATAACAAAACAGGTCCAGAGCTGAGCTCTGGCCCTGTAATTAAACTAGAAAAAGTGCTCCTCGGAGCACAAGTCTCCGCCAGCAGACTTGGGAATGTTGGTAATGTTCTACTTCTTATGTTCTAATTCTTACAAAAAATAGAACATGTTACTGTGTCATAGTAACATGACACAAGTGTCCTATCCGTCTGTATAACTGTCCTATCCGTCCTGTCTGTATAAGTGTCCTATCCCTCCTGTCTGTATAAGTGTCCTATCCGTCCTGTCTGTATAAGTGTCCTATCCGTCCTGTCTGTATAAGTGTCCTATCCGTCCTGTCTATGTAAGTGTCCTATGTAAGTGTCCTATCTGTCCTGTCTGGGTACAAACACACTTGTCCGTTTTTGTCCGTTTGCAACCGTACGGACGGCCGGAAGTCCCATCCACTCCCATGTTAAAAGAAAACGGATAAAACGGACGCGATCCGGTCCGGAAAAAGCACATCCGGTTTCCGCAACACATTTGTATACATAACAAAATTGCCGGATCCGGAAGAAGAGCTTCCGTTTTGTAGCGACCCGTTTTCGACAGCAAACGGACAAGTGTGTTTGTACCCTCTGTGTAAGTGTGATTATTCCTGTCTTACCTCACTTTGAAAGAGGCACAGACTCTTTCAAAGTGACACATGTATTTATAGGCCGCTATACGTCACTAGCCAATCAGATCACACTATTTCACCGTATTGTCACGTGTCACGTGAGGCTTGACCAATGTTAGCTTGGCTGACGGAAAGTGAAAACAATGTCTCCTGGCGGAGACAATAACAATAACTATTTTTTTTCTTTTCTTTTAAAAAAAAATAAATCTTCATCATGCTTAAAAGGAATGACATCACATCTACATCCTGCTTAAAAGGAATGACATCACATCCATATCCAAGCCTGGGTCCCAACGCGCATAGAGTGCTATTTGCCTGCAGCAGAAGATGCAATTTTGAACATCCGTGGTTGAAATATATGCCTATATTACTCCACTAAAATTGCTTTTTATAAAACATTTACATATTAATTCATGATACATTAAGGTATGCATTACTCCAGTTTCATAAATATCCCACTTACCCAACAAACCCAAGGCAAAATAAATACCTTGTACTTCCACAACAACAACCAGTGTTGCCATGTTCGCTTATTATAAGCACTTTGGGCTTGTTTTTCTGTAAAGTTGCTTGTAAAAATTGGTAGTTGCGGTTTTTTGGGATTGTTTCTAAAGCGTACTTGCTTAGGATGGTTCCATAATTATTTTTTAAACCAGTGGTTCTCATATATTTTCATGAAAATGTTTTGTGCCCATGGGAGCATTGGTGTTGTTAGAATGTTGTGTTTCAAACATACTCCAAATATTCCACATTTTATTGCAAGAGTTTTTTAACATTTTCAAATTTCTCATGTGGCCTAGACTAGGCCACAGCTACTAGGCGGCCCTAGATGCTTCTTTTGGGCTTGTTTTCCTAGACCGGGGTTGCTTGTTTCTTTCACAGAATCTGGCAACCCCGACAACAACCGGAAGAGCAGATTTGTCAACAAACGCCAGCTGGCTGGTTTTGGTTCAGGTTGGACTCGATCACCACCACCACCATGGCGGACTTGAACCGAGACCTCCAGGCCTACCTGGCCCAGTCTAAAGGCGGCGGCGGGGGGGCCAAGACCATCTCCCAGTCCGGCTCCTCCAGCAGCATGTCCATAGACATGAAGGACAGCGATCACCCGGTGCCCGGCAGCTGGTTCGGGAGGTGGTCGAGCCGAGGAGGTATAGGCCTGTCACAATTATTACACGATCGCCTATAATCGCAATTATTTAAGATTAATCGCAATATTTGTTTTTCATAATCGTTATAATCGTCATCATTTCCATGTTAAAAATGTTCATGTATTTTCCAAACCAAAATGCAAAATAGTGGAAATAGCACATCTACAAGATATTTCCACTATTAATGTTTATTTTTTAAGTATTAAGTCATTAAATATGTGTTATTTGTCATATCTGCCCTTTTTGTTTGCGAAGCCTTAATAGCCAAACAGAAATGTCATTTTGATTCATAATGTTCCAATAATGTTGGAGCCGCAAACAACTCATAGATACTATTTTGAATATCTGGAATCTAGAGTTGCAATGCCAACCCTTGACAGCCCAGACATTCAAACAGAAAAGTCCGATCGGATATTATTAAACTCACCAACATTGCAGCTGTACGGAAAGCTTGTATGATCCTCTTTCTATCAGCAGTTTTTGTTTCTTAACAATCCATCTTAGACATGTTATGAAGCCGTAGACCTGAAGCCGATTCTGTATCAGTGGTGCTCAAACTTTTCATGCCCCCCAAAATGACATGTATTTGGCTGCCGTCCCCCGTTTCAAAATATGTTGTTCCAGGGAACCCCATGAAGCAAAGATTTGAGTTAAAAATGTTGGCTTTAAAAGATATTTTCACACATTTTCACAATTTTTCTAAAATAGCAGATGTACAAGCTCATAGTGCCGCGCTATGAGCTTGTAGATCTGCTATTTTTGAATAGCCAAAGTGTAAAATAATGATTTTTAGCTCAAATTAAAAAAAAATGACACATGCGTTCCAGGTCTTAATGGGTTAATAGAAAAATAATCACCTGCACAGAATTTGACTGAAAGTAGCTCATAACATGTCTACGGTGGATTTTTATGAAACAAAAACTTTGCAGATAGAGGATAATTCAAGCTTTCCTACAATCAGATACAAATCAGACTTTTCTGTTCGGATGTATTGAAAATTAAAAATAGAATCTAAGAGTTGCTTGCGGCTAATATCCGCCCTGTGCACTTTTTTGTTTGTTTACAAAGCTAAACAGAAATGTAATTTTTATTCATAATGTTCAACCACAGAAACACAATTAAAGGTAGGGTAAGAGTTATTTTTTGGTTCAAACAAAAAGTATTTTGTTAAAAAGTTAAAATACTATATTCTGATAGTAATCATTGCTATAGAGTGTTTTTTCAGTAACAGGAGTCTCCCTGTCTCTCCAGCTCTAATAAACAGAAAATACATTTTTCGGTAGGTGTCAAAATCTCAGCCAATCAGGATAAAGTACCAATTTTTAAGCTTAATTTGTATAGTGTTCCAGTTCCAATTTTGTCTGCTCATTTCTTAGTGTCATCACTTCCAATTTCACTTGTTTAATCTGTATCCTGACTGATTGAGTTCTCTTTTGGATAAAATTGGAAATGAAACTGAAACTGAAACGAAAATGCATTTTATGTTTAATAAAGAGGTGGAGAGACAAGGGGACTCCTAATACTGAAAAAACACTCTATAGCAATGAGTACTATCATAATATAGAGCTATTTAACACTTATTTTAACCAAAGCAAATCACGTACCCTACCTTTGAATCGTTAATCGCAATTGTTTGAGCAACGATTAATCGTAACATAAAATGTCATAACCGTTCCCTAGGAGGAGGAGGTTCGGCGGCGCAGAGCTCATCCAGCTACTCCTGGCCGTGGTCTGCGGAGCCGGACCCGTGTCTGCCGGGCATGAGCCGCCGCCAGCGGCTGGTGGCGTTCGGCGTGTGCATCTGCTTCTCGGCGCTGTGCTTCGGACTGTCGGCGCTCTACGCACCGCTGCTGCTGCTCTACGCGCGCAAGTTCGCCCTGCTGTGGTCGCTGGGCTCGCTGTTCGCCATCGTGGGCGCCGCGGTGCTCCGGGGACCCAGCAGGATGATAGGCTTCCCGACGCCCGGCGCCGCCGTGTACACGTGCTCGCTGGGCGGCACGCTGTACGCGGCGCTCAGCCTCCACAGCACCGTGCTCACCGCCCTGGGGGCCATGGTGCAGGTGGCGGTCATCGCCGGGTACGTGGTGTCCCTGCTGCCCGGCGGGAGCGCCGGCATCAAGTTCATGGGAGGACTGGCAGCGTCCGCCATCAAAAGGACTGTGACTGGGAAAACCATGCCCATCTGAGTGTTGTTGTTGTTGTTGGGTGCCATCTGGTTCCATGTGTACACTCAGCAGCCATATTGTGGAGAAATTCACAGGTGTTGCCAATGATGCTAATGAAAGCTCTGTTCCATTCTGGTCAGTCAGGGTGCTGATATTGTGCATGTTGTTCTCACTGGAAACACTTTGCTACACCAGTGGGTCTAAACTTGTGGTCCAGGGACCCTCATGGTTCCTTGAGGGGGTTCCAAATGGACCCTTGCGGGTGTGTAACTCTGAGAGTGTACAAATGGAACCGTAAGGGTCCATTTGGTTCCATTTGTACACTCTCAGAGTTATGGGGTTTGTGGAAATTAAAACGTCTGAGAACTACTGTGCTACACTAAATCGAACAGAGCCTTCATTAGTATCATTGGTTACACCTGTGAAGGAAGTGATAATATGCCTGCTGTGCATAGAGCCTATTGAATTAAAGATGCGATCCAGAACTTATTTTAATGAATGATACGTTATTTTAACCAATCTGTATGGTAATGTTAATACAAACTAGCACATCTGCAGTGGTTGTAGGTGGTGGTATGCCTCCTTGCCTACTCCTGTGTCAAGTAGGACACCTACTGGTTGACGAGCAGTACTGCCTGAAGCTCACAAGCGCAACATCTCTCCGAAGTTGTCTCCCACGCAGGAGACGGCCAGGGTTTCAATTCTGGGTAGGACATGACACTTACGGATTGCAGCTTTAACAATGATGATTCTGTGTAGATGGGACGGATACCCATCTAGAGATGTGCAGGACAGACTTCAATGTGAAAAAGACATTTCCAAAGTGCTCTGTTGTTCTGATTCTGAAAATGGACCAAACAACCTTCTTGGTTTTTATTTTTACAAACGTTGACAAAAACTTAACTGTAAATTCCAGTCTGTAAAAATGTGAAGCTAATGTTTTTTTTGTTGCTTTTCTCTAATGTAATTTTCATCAATAAAATGTTCTCGCGATGACAGATATTGAGTCACTAAAAGCTGTGGGAGAGATGTTGTTTGATCTGTGTGGGGATGAGTTGAGGTGAAGTGGGTCATATTACAATTTGAGGAATGCACCATCTCAAAATGTCCAACTCTTCCATCATACACCTACAGGAACATTCCAGGGAGTGGGACAAGTGAATATTTGTTTTATTACATCTACTGAAAGGTGCTGTGGTTCTGACACTTGAGCTCTTTATACTGGTGGATGCTTGTGATTTCTGCTTTCTAGGCATTTAAGCTTTTTCTAGTGGTAGACTCAGTGTTAGTCTGTCTGGATAACGGTGACAGCTAAATCCATATAATTTGATGGTTTCATGATTAATGTCTCATTGTCTTCCCAGTCTGTTGTAATCTCATTCACCATAATAGTTCCAAATTAGATACTGCTCAAACAATGTGACATTTGTGGTATTGTGCAGAGACGGAAATGCCATCATATAGAATGCACAGTATGTTACGTACGGCAAGGTTTGAGCTTTCCTCGAGCAGGCAATTTTATTTGTAGGCCTGATATTCCAGTATTCCATTTCTGAGTGAGTTTTTCCCTTTAAATAAAATGGCAGCATCTTACAACATGGATATTGTAACAGCTGTGATGGTGTGGAGAGGCTGATATGTCAGGTTAAGGTTAGTCTTGCGCAGACCGACCAGAGATCTGTTTACTGATTTGAAAAATAATTGGCATCAAGGTACAGTAGGAATAGAAATGGTGGAAACAATTCAGCATCACAGAACCAATGCAAATACTTTAGGGCAGTCCTTTTTCAGTGGCTGTTCCAACGCATCTATCGAATTTAGATGTCACCAGATGTATCAGTAGGCGGCAATCTGATCGTCTGGATATGCGAGACTAGGAGAATGTCAATCACTTAAACCTGATGGCAAGATGAAAATAGGCGATCTACAAGCTCACAATGTGTCTTGATGCAACACGTTGAGCTTGAAATTCTATTTTCACTGCGCGACAGTGACCTAAAATAGCCTGCCTAAAATAGGGACGCCAGGGTTAATATGGTAAACGGTAATGGTCACATCAGTTTTTTCTCTGGATTAAGAGTTCCTTTTGGTGCCACGTGTTTTAATGCAGGCTGCTGTGGAGTTTTCTTGAGGTTAAGTTTGAACATTCCCAACTGTCTCCGACTAGAAACCAATGAACCATTATATGTAAAGCTGACTAAAAGATACTACATACCAAAGTGACCATTAAATAGTGACGATCCACTTTACTGAACTGAGATGGACCTTCAATTGTGGGATAGGATTGAACCGTAGTTCAAGAAAGCCTGCACATCCGCCTTAGTGCTGTTGATGGCTCAACAAGTCAACTAACTGAGCAAGTTCAAATCCACACAACGGCATACTGCTCCACAGTATTTAAAGGGATATTTCACTTTCAAAAAAACTTTTTGTGATTGTATCGTCTACTCAGGCTTTTGTGAGCCCCGCAGACAGTTTTTAAGTTACTTGAATCAATATTTAGAAATTAGATATTCATTTTATCAGACACGCCCCCTTCCTATACAAACCCATTGTAACTACAAACTCCATTTTCAACATGTTAGATTCATCAAAAACACCCATCCTTGGTTCACCCGTCTCCTACCGCCCCCCTAATACGCGAGGGGGCCGTGTTTTTTCAATTACTTTTTTCATTTATTTTTAATATTTTTTTTGGAAAATTCAAAAAATAAAATACAATAAAAAAATAAAATAAAATAAATGAAAAAAAATCTCGGAAAAACACGGCCCCCTCACGCATTAGGATGGCAGGCTGAGTCACCAGAAACAAGAACGGGTGTTTTTGATGAATCTAACATGGTTAAAATGGAGTTTGAAGTTACAATGGGTTTGTATAGGAAGGGGGCGTGTCTGATAAAATGAAAATCAAATATCTAAATACTGAATCGAGTAACTCAAAAACTGTCTGGGGGGCTCACAAAGGCCTGAGTAGATGATAAAATCACCAAAAGTTTTTCTGAAAGTGAAATATCCCTTTAAGGTGCAAAAACTGACCAAACAATATTTTGACTTTCAGACGGGGGTTGACATGTTGCTCCAACGAGCAACATGTTATGTGGATTTTTCCTTCAGTTTCTGGACCACATCAGTACCTTACAGTCAGTAATACTGGGCTAGGATTGGACCATACCAGTTCTAATGTACTGACGGTACCTTCAGTCACCCTCTGTTTTCCATCCATTCTCTCCCAATTAAAGAAACCCAGGGTATGTTAACCCACTATGAACAATAGGAACATCAGGCAGTAAAAACACACAAAAGAACAACTGGAGACAATCCTTTGGTAAACTTTGCACAAATTCTATTATAGTTTCATACAAAAAGAAATTGACAAAAAAACAACAATCTCATGACAAACTGTACATCTAGAAACAAAAGGAAAGGCCTCTCCTGAACCTGAGAGGTACCCGGCTATGAGACAGTGATGCTTCTCTCCATTATTTTGACATTAAAAATTAACTTAAATGGAGCTCTGAGGACTTGAGAGGGTGAGTGTGTGTGTGTGTGAGACACATTCAAAGTCCCATTCTGTTTTTCTTGTTGGCGTCAGGACCCAAAAACATGGCCAGTACTTTTACTGGGACACTAGAGAAGAGAACTCTGGGACATGGGGGAGTGTACATTCTGTGACAACACCAGACCACGGTTTCCCCAGTTACAAATGTGCCGTGATCAGTTGAGGTCTGTGGTTTCACAGAACGTTGTCCAGTTTGGATAAATGCAGGCGCAGCCATTTCATTCCACTGAAGGAGAGGCAACACTCGCATATACTGTATACACATCTCTGATGCTCTTCATTCCGGAAACAGCAGATCTACAAGCTCACAGTATGTCGCGATGCAGGGCTTGTAGATCGGCTATTTTTTGGTGCGCGATACTGTCGTACAGTGAAGTATAAAGGAGGCTTTTACAATTGCGTCAGTGCAAGTAAACAAGGAAAGACGAGACCTGATTTCACTTTGGTTTCTTCCGAAAGAATATTTTAGCATTACTTTTTGTACATTTGAAGCTGCTAACTTTGGGAAATATTCCAATTTATTTATGTATGTATTACCTTATTTTGAACCTTCCCAGCTCTGAGCCCAGACGTTGCAGAGGAATCCTAAATGTAGCAATGTACAGTACATGATCTATTTCTATACGGTGGTGGGACCCACGTCAGGTAAAAATGACCTCAAGCCACCTACCACATAATTGATCATCTGGGACGGGCAGAAACCTATGTATTTCATCTTTTTATATATTTTATTATTATTTTTATTATAATTTTATTTATCTTTGTCGTATGACAGTGTGTCACAAAAGTAATCACAAGTGCCCATCTTCAAGCTTGAAAGTGCTCGAGTCTTGTCACTAAATAATAAGGTTTCTACCCGACAGCTTCAAAATGTTGATTCTTGCCTGGGAGGTTTGTCTCCTACTTTATCAGTCACTTTCACATGTAAGCAATAGTCAGTTGGTGGTTTCACTTGGGCTGCAATCTTATAAAAAATCTCATTGGCTGATAACGTTGTGCAAGTCACAGATGAGTTGTAGGGTGTTTCCAGCCCTGTACACAAAGTAGCATGTTTAGGTCTCCTATTCTAAACGTCCAGGTGTCAAAGTAGAATAGTGAAGTTGCCGGGTGAATTTGGAGATGAACTGTCCTCCTGTCTGGTATGAAGTTAAGTTACATCCATAATAGTGACTAACCCCCACAAACTCAACTCACTTAACAGCCAATAGGTCATTTGTTATCTCCCCTGTCAACCATAAACACCCCCCCAACCAACCATCATGACCAATCAGGGATAGCCAGAGTTCCGTGGGCGGGAATTGTCGTCGTGATTAGACACAAACGTGAATGGAACAGTTTGTCTGGAGGGCTGTATAACAGTGGTTCTCAAAGTGGGCTCCAGGGACTCTCAGGGTTCTTTTTACAGGTCTGTAAACTCTGAGAGTTTACAAATGGAACCGAATGGACCCGAATTGAGGGTCCATTCGGTTCCATTAGTACACTCTCAGAGTTATGGGGGTCCTTGAAATTAAAAAAGGTTTGAGAACCACTGTTGTAGAAGCGCAAACGTGTACAGTATATCTCTCCTCTTCATTCGATCCCCTCTGTCTCTTCGCACACCTCCCTACTATCATGTTCAATCCCAAGGCCACCGCCTGCCAGGGGCCTGGTCTGACACGGCCCAGCAGGGCATGGCATGGAAAGGTTGTGTGGCTGTGTTGGTCCTTGGCGTCGTCACGTAGCGTGTGGTTTTGATGTTCCAGGGATGGGCGTGGAGGAGAGAGGAGGTGGCAGGATGAGGGAGAGAGGAGGAGGTACAGCGCGGAGAGTCTTTCCTCATCATTGCCGCCCCCGCCCCCCCCTCGGGGGCCCGCCTCTAGATCCTCCTCGAGGTCCTCCTCGAGGTCCTCCCCCTCCCGGCCCCCAGCCCCCCCGCCCTCCGCGACCCGAGGGCCCGCCGTAGCCCCCGTCATCTCTCTGTGCTGGACGACCTAGACACATATGAGAGAAAGAGAGAGAGAAACAGCCGGAGACAAGACAGTTGTTTTACATCTCTGATTCCACAGCAATTTGACACTAGTGCTCTGTTTACTAAACAATGAATAATAACAATACATATAATTTATAATGCACTTTACATTTGAAACAAATCTCAACGTGCATACAAAAACATTTGCATAAAACATCACAAAACTAAAAAGATGTCTAATAACATTAAAATCACATGAGGGCATAAAGCCTAGGATACAAAACAGAAAAATACGCTTTGTTAAAAATGTAGGTATTTAGTCCTCAATTAGCACAACATGTAAAATGATGATTTATCATCGTATTAAATGTATGTTACCGCTGTTCTACGTGCAGCCAACCAGTTAAAGAGGTTACTATGTAAAGGCTTTTAGCTTTGCTGAAATATCTGAGACCATTAGGGTTTATGGAAGATGCTTCTGAACCATTTGAAATACTGTTTAATCTTATGATACATTTAATATCTGTTATTACTCTAGCGCTCAACTTTATCAGCCACATGCTTTAGGGTTATGCCTGATTTATACTTGGTTGTGTGTGCCATGTATTGCACTGACAACAGCGATCTGCAAGCTCACAACGCATCACAGCGCGATGCGCTGTCAGCTCGTAGATCTGCTATTTTAGAAAGAAATGTAAACTGTTTGAAAAACGTAGAATCATTTTGCATTTTTTAACACAAATCTTCTCCTCTGGGGGTCCCTGGCACAAAACGTTTTCAGATGGGGGTCCAAGGCCAAATACATATCCATTTGGGGGTCCTTGGCACAAAAACGCCTGAGAACTACTGATTTAGAAGGCATTTGTAGAATGGGCCTCAGGTCTTAATGGGTTGAACCATGTGAAACAGTTTGTACCTCCTCCTCCTCCTCCTCCACCTCCACCTCCTCCTCCTCCTCCTCCGTCAGACCCTGCTCCAGGGGACTCTCTGTCTCGGGGGTCTCCTCCGGTGCCAGGTCCTTCGTGCCAGGGACGTTTGCGGGGGGGCAGGGATGCCATGTCCATGCCCTGCAGGGACGACGGGCGCTCCCGGCTGGCCGGGGACGAACCGTCATGCATCTGTTGGTTGTCTCTGTACCCCTCATGACCTGAGCGGGAGACACACACAAACACACACACACACACACACACACACACACACACACACACACACACACACAGGTCGTCAGGGACTCACTCTTATCCAGAGCGACTTACAATAAGCAAGTTAATACACACTGTACATCAAATGCAAAGAGACAGTGTAGTTCCTCTCAGTAAACTAGGATCACAGGCAAACCAAGAACCTAGCAGTCTAAACGAAATACTAACAAATAACTGCTATCGAAACTTTAACCTTGTTTGTGGTCAAGAAAAGGCGAGTCAAAGTAACAAAAACATTAGAACAAATCACCAAGGTAAGCCTGCATGGTCGTCATAACTCGGTCAAGCGCTACAGGCTGAGGAGGAGTCTGAAGGGGTGAGTTTTCAGATAACTATTACAGCCCATGGTTCTCGGGTAACTATAACTAATCGGGTAACTATTCAACCCAAGATTCAACATCATTTTAACCCATTCAAACCGGGAAAGTATATGTGTAATTTTAGATTTTAAACACTTTAACCATTATTTTAAACTTTGGCTATTCAAAAATAACAGATATACAAAGCTTGCAGATCTGCTTTTTCTTGAAAATGTGTGCACATCTTTGAATATATATATTTATTTTTTAAAACATTTTTAACTCAAATCTTTGCTTCTGAGGATCCCTGAAACAAAATATTTTGAGATGGGGGTCCGCGGCCAAATGCATATCATTTTGGGGGCCCTTGACATAAAAAAAGTTGGGGTCCAAGTTGATATCGGCCTCAGGTCTTTTTGAGTTAATGCAAAGCCGTCTACGTCACCAACACCACCTCTTGTCTCACCTCCTCCGCCGCCTCCTCCTCTGGGAGGACCTCCTCCACGGCCTCGGCCCCGTCCGCTGTTGTCCCATCCTCCTCCTCCTCCTCCTCCTCCTCCTCGGCCCATGTCGTCGGAGCCGTCGAAGTTCTCCTCCTGGCTCCCGTACTCATCATTGTTGTAACCTCTCCCCCCAGAACGCCCAGGACCGCCACCTCGGTACCTGAAGTCAGGATACAGTGAACCGAAGTGAAAACCGAACCAGGACTACCCCATATTTAAAACACGTGTGTTAAAAACATAATATACAACTATATATTTGCGTTATGGGAGCCAATATATTTCAAGGACCAAATAGATGTACATTTGGGCAATTTTGAGTGGATTTTGGCCTTTTGGAGATTGAATTAAGGAGAAACCTCTGAAAGGAGGTGCAGTTAGTAACGTTATGAATGAAATCATGCAAGTTAGTAGCTCGCTAGTGTGAAAGGAGATAAACTCTAGAGGTGACAAGCCTGTAGGACATTAACGTCCCAATTCCATACTTTACACTGTCGAGTCCTGCTTTGCGTGCTGCGGATGGGAACGAGCAGTAAAAATAACAACCGGATGTAGTGTGTCTGAAGCATGGAGTCAACAAATGAGGTAGAAAAAGAGCTCCAAGCAGTTCATTACAATGGAAAAGCAAAACAAAACAAGGAGACAAGTCTGACACGCTGTTCCAGCTATGAATCAACCCTCCCTTCTGCTGTGTGTTGCATCGTGAGACAATATTGTCAATTTTTCCACAACACAATTTAGATCCAGCGATTTAGGTCCGTCAGTGTACACCACAACAGAGACTTGGGTTCGATTCCTAGCAGCGGTGACTCTGACATGGCCAGGCATGGGGTGGGGTTGGCACAGCACACATGGGAAAATGGCAATGACATATTTGGGAGGAAAATGAAAATGGCCAAAGTTGTTTAACTATAAATAGGGCTATTTTTAAGTATACTATATTTTATATCCGTTTTCTACATTCTCAAAACACTGATAGAATTAGTAATATGGAATTGGGACAGTGGCCGACACCAAGGCCCAGCCAGCGACGCTGACTGGCTGATTAGTGTGTGACTGTGACACCCACATGTCATCAGAGTCGTGGCCGTGGCCATGTCTCGGAGGAAGTCTGTCTCTGTGTCTGGGGTCGTGTTCCTCTCCTGGACCTCCATAACTATCATACTCATACCTGTCACACGTACATATACACACACACACACACACACACACACACACGCACGGCACGCACGCACGCACGCACCACCCAGAAGGATGTTAAGTTTTAGAAGTTGAAAAGTCACAGATTGCTTACTTTCTGGACCGAGCTGCAAAGTCTGAAATGATTTCAGATAGTTTTCTTTGGTTTGGTTCTACAGTAAGCTTCTGTTTAGTCTGCGACTTCAATCACAGACGCAACAGATAAAGATGATCTACAATATTTTGGAATTATTTCCTGGTAGCTATAGTAACACAAGGTGCAATGTTCAACGTCAATTTAAGAGTTGTAGCTTTGCAGCTTGGCCAGAAGGAAAAGAGCAGTTATGTTGTTTGACAGAGTTTCATCAAACAGTCGCTAAACCAGACACCTAGCAAAGATGTTAGTAAGCAGGTTAATGTAAGCAGCAGGAAGAATTAATAAGCAAACGTTTCATCCCATAAACAAACTAGAGAGGTGAGCTGCATAAAACAAGGACGTGAGGCTCTTACACAGAACCACACAGGAGCTCTGCAAGGACAGAGATTTGGGTGGAATAATGTGGCGTCGTTGAGATGAGTTAAAATTGCAACAACAAAAAAAAACAATTAAAAAGCAAAAACAGCAGCTCTACAAGCTCACAGCCGCGTGACATCGCAGTGTGAGCTTATTGATCGGCTATATGTGAGCGGGTCCAGTGCTTTAGGCATCAAGTAGGCATTTTTCATTTTTCATTTTATTATAGATTGTTGAAGTACAGAATATAAGCTTTCATATGATGTATCATTCATTGAAATTGGAACACATTTGAAGAAGATGTGACCATTTTAATCTTGTTATCTATAATAGTCCAAACTGAGATAATCCCTCCTAAAGAATTTCCACTTCTAGCACCTCTCAGCTCCAGGTAATGGGCGTGAACAATGGGTAATTTATTCAACCTAGCCACTCCTCTAATCACTCCCCCATTGACACCTTTCAGTCAGCTGTCCACCATATAGAAATTTGATGCAACACAATTACATTTTTTTAAAGGTATTTTTACTTTACTGGAGTATTTCCAATACTTTAACTTCTACTCCACTACAGATCAGAGGAAAATATTGTACTTTTACTCCACTACAATCATTTTAAACTTGAGTTACTAGTTACTTTGCAGATATAAATTATTACATTATAAAACATACATTAACCACTTTAGCCCTATTTTATACATAGTCTATTTGAAAATAGCTGATCTACAAGCTCACAATGCGCATTGCGACGCGTTGTGAGCTTGTAGATCAGCTATTTTCAAACATTTTAGTACTTATACTTTAGGTACTTTAAGTACATTTTGATACCAAGACTTTAATACTTTTACTTTGATTGAACTCAAGTAACATTTTGAGCACTTTTACTTGTAACAGAGTATTTTTATATTGTGGTATTGCTACCACCGTGTGCTTCTTCCACCACTAAATTTGACCCACTGGTATTGACTACAGTCGAGGGTTACCTATTAATAATGAAGACACGACCGGCTAGGTCCTGGATTAACTCCAACCTGGTGTTTGCACTCTCCATTTACAACCCGTACATCTACATAAACGTTCAGATTTCAAATATAAAGTGCTTATCTCATGGCCACGGATGTTACCATTAACTTCGGGTGGGTTTAAGTACCCGTATCTTCCATATTGTTCAATAAAAAGCATTTTAATCCGATCGGCGGCCATTTTCTCATAGAGTTATAACGTATCAGGAGTGCAATACACCCCCCAACCAATATGGCCGCGTAGTTGAAAAACAACGGACAATGGCCATCAATCGGATCAAAATGCTTTTTATTGAACAATACGGAAGATACGGGTACTTATGAGGGCCCTTACATAATTATAACACCCGTGGCCATGAGATAAGCACTTTATATTTTAAATCTGAACGTTTATGTTGATGTACGAGTTGTAAATGGAGAAATGCAAACACCAACTGTACGTTCAGCCATGACGCTTGACCGCGAGCTAACAATGCTAAGCTCCTAGCCTAGCTCGTTATTCCACCGTTGTTTTGTCCACATCTTCAGTGAAATACTTCAATACGAACGTCGAGCGGCCTGTTGTTTAGCTGGGGCTGCCCTCAGAGCTGCTGTGTTCGCCACAATGTTATTATTGATAATAGAACTACATTCTGTCCCGAAAAAGACTAACGCAATACTGGCCGTTTCGGCGCTTCCCACCGTGGTGAAGTTAGTTTCAGCCTCAGGTTGAATATTCACCCAGTGGCTATTACTCCAGTAAAGTAAAAAATACCTCAAAATTGTACTTAAGTACAATACTTGAGTAAATGTACTTAAGTTACGTTACACCACCACAGAGAGGAGTGATACTGATGGGCGGGGATTAGGCTTGTGACCGGAGAACAATGGGCCAACAACCAACCAAAACCACTCACATGCTAATGTTGTCCCTGCAAGTTAAAACCACTCTCCGCCCCCAAAAGACCGACAGAAACACACAGAAACACTCCTGTTTTTGTAATGTAATTTAAACCACTTAATGATTCTAAAACGCCTATCTTTTGGACTATAAACCTTCTTCAACATTCGAACTGTGTTAATATGAAAAAAAACGAAAATCACAAAAAAAAAAAAAAAGTTTAAAAGCTATTTTCTAGTCTTTGTCAATGGGCGACATGATGCCCTAAACACCAGACCTGCTCACATATTCACTGTGTGACACCATCGTACAGCAAAGTATAAAAGACATAGCCCGTCTTCAGAAGATGAGGAAGATGTTCTTTTCATACAATGTGAAAACCTGAAACAAGTTCCTATGCTACACACGAGAGCTGGGCAAAATATATCTATACCATACTGTCATCGTGATATGAGACTAGATATCGTATGGGATTCAGGATATTGTAATATCGTGATATGGCAAAAACAGTGAAAACGGCAGATATACAAGCTTGTTTGATAACGTGTTGCAACAAGTCAGAGCTTGTAGATGAGCTGTTTTGCTATTTTTTCACAGTGTCGAAAAGGAAACGCATATTTTCATCAACACGATATTATCTGCACAATATCCGAAGACGAATGCTGTATTTGCCCAGCCCTGCTACACACATATTCATGTAAGACCTCGGTGCTCGTGACGGGTCAAAAACCAGCTCACCTATCATCCCTGTGCCCTCGGAAATCTCCTCCGTCACGTGGGAACCTCTCCTCAGAGCCCCAGTTCCCTCCTCCTCCTCCACCTCCTCCACCACCTCCTCCACCACCACCACCGCCTCGGTGTCCTCCTCCTCCTCCTCCTCCCTGGTATCCCTGACCAGGCCCCTGCCTCCAGTTCTCCTCTCCGCCTCCTCCACCTCCTCCCCCTCCTCCTCCTCCTCCTCCTCCCCTGCCGTGGAAGTCCTGTCCCCCGTCAAAGTCCTGGGGCCCGCGACGGCCCTGCTGCTGGTTGTCTCCCCAGTAGTTCCCCGAGTTCCCCTGGTCTCCCCCGGGACCACCGCCGCCGCCACCACCGCCGGGTCCTCCCGGGCCCCCCCCGCTGGGTGGTCCCTGGCGGTCGGGAGGCGGAGGCCCCATGTGATGATTGGGCGGAGGCCCTCGAGAATCTCCTTGAGATGGTTAAAAAACAGACAGACGGAGGCACGAGGTTAAAGACAGCGGAAACCGGTTTCATATCCTCTATCGGGGGGTTCTCAAAGTGGGGTCTGGGGATCCCCCAAGGGGGGCCTTGACGGGGCAATGACGGGGTTCCCGGGGGTCCCCAGCAAAATGAGGAACAGTTTAAACCAGGGGTCTTCCACAGGGGGTCCGTGACCTCAGAGTTACTACAGGGGGGCCACCAAATCTTTGTGTGATAGGATTTTTATGTTTTACATTAACCACTTGAACCCTAGCATCCCTATTCTGAGGAGAACTTTAGCCAAAAATAGCAGATCTACAAGCTCACAACGCCTCGCGCTGCGTGGCGTTGTGAGCTTGTAGATCGGCTATGTTTGGCAAAGAGATATAGGTGTAGAGGGAAAACAAGAGCAGACTAAGTTAAAAAAAAAAAAAGTTTGTCTGAAACACAACTTTATAAAATACAGAGGGGGTCCCTGCTTCATCTCTCTCAGCTAGGGGGGTCCTTAGCCTGAAAACGTTGAAGACCCCTGGTTTAAACACTTCATTTAACACGTCATTTATAAGCTCACAATGTGTCGCATCACAGCGCTATTTTTGAATTATTTTACAACAAATGTTCTCTTATGTGGGTCCCTGGCACAACATCTTTTCAGATGGGTGTCCGCAGCCAAATACATCAATCTGGGGGTGACAAATGTTTGATAACGTTTGATAACCAGTGCTCTACATTGTAGTGTGTGGTGGTGAGGCACTTATTTAAACAACACCGACCATATTCAAGCCTTCTCGATACCACAATGCAATCAAACAGGTGTTATCGTGGAACAATGCGCGTCGCCATATGGTTGTGTGAACAGGAAGCTGACCTAGAACCCTCGTTTCCTTACCTTTTCCATTGGGTCCCTGCTGTCCCATACCGTGCATCATGGGTCCAGAGTTTTGGCCCTGCAACAAACAATAGTCTGTGAGCTACGGGGTACACCTGCCCTGTCCCAGTCTGTCCTATTACTGCTATATGTAATACAAAAGTATGAATACATTGTGTGATTAGGTGCTTTATGATCTTATGCTGGGGGCGGGGGCTGTTAAGATTTGTTGTGTAAGAAATATGGGGCATTAAAGTTAAGAAACGTAGAAAACATTTCAGATAGCATTTTTTTTTAATTGGGTATTTCAGCACAAAGAACATGGCGTTCTGTGCAAATGCACATGCATGTGTGTGATATTGATGCATCCCGTTTTACACAGAAATGTGTTTTACAGCACTTCAAAATACATATGGGGAATGAACGATCTGAAGTGACTAATTAAGTATACTTTGAACATAAAATGACGTCAATGTCAATACTTGTTTATTTTTGTAACGCACGTAACACACCTGATTGTGCATGTATGAAGGACCCCCCTGCATATTACCAGGAGGGCCCTGCATGTTTCCTGGGGGTCCCTGCATATTTCCTGGGGGTCCCTGCATGTTTCCTGGGGGTCCCTGCATGTTTCCTGGTGGCCCCTGCATGTTTCCTGGTGGCCCCTGCATGTTTCCTGGCGGCCCCTGCATATTACCCGGGGGCCCTTGCATGTTGCCTGGGGGCCCATGCATCCCTCCCGGCGGTGGCCCCTGCATGTTTCCCATCCCGTAATTGTTCGGCATGTTGCCATGTGTCCTGGGAGGGGGTCCCATCATGCCTCCTTGCATCGGCCCCTGAGGGCCCATCATGTTCCCTTGAGGGGGCATCATGCCGCCCTGGGGAGGCGGCCCCTGAGGATCTCGGGGGCCCATCCCTCGCGGTGGGGGCCCCATCATCCCACCGGGCCCCTGCATTCCCCTGGGCCCCGGGGCCATGCCATGAGGGCCCATGTTCCGAGGACCCGGGTGTCTCTGCATTCCCTGGGGAGGTCCGTGCATGTCTGGCGGGCCCATCATACCCTGCGGGGGCCCTTGGTGAGGCGGCGGGGGACCTGACGGAGGGCCCATCTGTCCCGGGGGCATGAAGGGGGGCTGCATGCCGCCAGGGCCCATAGGAGGGCCGCCCATGTTGGGGGGCATGTTTGGAGGGAAGCCCTGGGGAGGGGGCCCCATACCTCCGGGCCCCGGGAATGGAGGCATGGGCCCCTGACCCGGTGGAGCGCCCATATTGTTGTCTGGGTTCTGGTTCATACGCTCCATCTTCATTTGCTGCAGAATCAACACAAGATATATTATTTATCAATAGGTCAAAATATAGAACCACTACAATATATGTTTTGGTGAATATTCTACTACTTTCCAGTTAATGATGTGGTCAATTAATTATTGAGGTTAACCACATTAAACATGGCGTCCCTAAGTTGGGCATGTCATTTTACATGTTGTCTTTTAATTGCGTGGTGAATGTAAACATTAAATGACTATGAGTGAGCAGGCAGAGGTGCTGACCTCCAGCAGCATGGGGTTGGTGTACTGCAGAGATGCCATCTCCTGCTCCATCTCCGCCTGCGTCCTCTTCTTTCCATCCACCTTCTGCTCCACCTTAATCCGCTCTTTGGGCAGCTCACCACCAGGGGGCATAGCAGGAACCTTATTATCAGCCCAGGCCTGGAATGAAGGAGAGAGTGAGTTATTAAAGGGGTATTCTTTAAATTTTCCTTGTTTGTTTAGATTGCTGCCGAACTCATCGTACGTACTTGGTAGCAACTGTTTGCTGCTACAATTTTGATGAATAAAACCAAAATAATTGCACTCTTACTGTATGCACTCATATACATGGTGTTATAATAACAATCATGAATTTTGTGTTCTGGTGGGGCAAGTAAATACACAACCAAAACGATCACTAAATCACCCAAAATGTGTTAATTTCCGGGGATACTGGTGTCTGTAATGAAAATATTTCAATTCATCCGTGTCTTGTGTTCGTGCTGGTCTTAGGTCTTGAGGCGAACTTAGCAGCTACTTGCATCAGACTTCACTTCTGTGTTTTGCATCAGCAAAGAACGAGCGGTAGAAAGGGAGAATTACTAACACGCTCGCTCTAAACATACAGAACAATTTAAAAAGGTTTTTTTCACATGCCATGTTATGTTATACACACACAACGAAACAGATTCTGATGTCTGACATCTTCTTTAACCACAGGAACCTTTGCATCCCTATTCTGGGCATGTCATAATAGATTAACATTGGCTAAAAATATGGGGACAAAACTTTCGCTGAAAATAGCCGATCTATATGCTCAGAACACGTTGCGAGCATGTAGATGGGCTATTTTCAGCAAAGAGACGTGCTGTAGAGGGAAAAAAGGAAGGGGCCAAGAACAGACCCCAGTCAATTAAGTATGGGGTTTAAGTGGTACATTTGATGAATGGAAACCTTGAACGTGTGCGTTTGGTCTGTATCTTGTGGTCCTACCTGTTGGAACTGAGCAGGGATTGGTTTGGCGTAGGGGACCTTCTTCTGGGGGACCTTCTTCATGTCTTTGGACATGACCTCCTCCATGCCCCAGTCCAGACCCGGGATGGACATCTCTACCTCAGGAGCCACGTCTTTACCTGGACACACCATCATCATTTATGCACTCGTTCAGACTTCAATATAACTCCATGGAACATACCGAATATTGGTATAACTGTGTGACACATTTAACACCAAAGATGCATCACTTTGAAAAATGCAATGTGTCATACGTCACTTAAATGCAGAGTACAGAAACAACTGCAGTATCATTAGAGATGCACCAATTTTCAATTTCTATCCGATCCGATATATTAATTTGGATATTACCCGATACTTACAGTAGGCTACATAGCAAAAATTTTATAAATACCAAAAAAATGCATTACCTTTCAATTAAAGCCATTTATTAATTGTTGGATAGGCTTCAATTCAAATAACAGAGTGCAGTCAGTGCAACTCTTTTAAATACTTCAAATAACAAAAGTTAAAACTATCAATCAAGTGCCTACAGTGCAAATACATACAACTGACAAATACAAAAAAGTGGCAACAAGGAAACCACACCAGTGGCTTGTTTTAACAAATGAACAAGTGCCTGGCAGTGCAAACTGCAAATACTTAACTGGCAAATACAAAAAAAGTGGCAACTCCTTATTTGTTTTTACTGCAACAACAGTATGAAACAAACAAATACACTATCATCAAAATAATATAGTCTACCAACAAATAATAAAACCCCTGTGCATAGCTGCTTATTAAAATTGTATTCATCAGAAAATAAATAAAATACTATAGGCCTGTTTGAATGCAGCAGCAACCACTGCAAACAAGGAGACCACATCTCTCATTGTGTAGTTTCACTACTGACATCTGGTCCTCTGACGTTAGCCCAATGTCGCTAATCAGTCTCACTGTACATTGGATGAGTGCGGAGAATTATGCTTTTAACAGCGCGGTGCTGCAGGTGAAAGAGTGCAGCAGGGGCTCACACACCAGCGATTTGATTAAAACCACAATGAAGGAAGATCCCGCTGGCTAAAGTACATGCTGCCCGGTTGATAGTTTGGGCTGCTTGGCAGTTTGGCACACACACTGCAGCTAGTTGTTCGCGAGGGGATTCTCTCCCAGCGCAGTGTACATGATACCCTCGCTAATGCAAGGAGAATAGTGACTCATTTCAAACATTCTCAAGTTGCACAGTCCCGCTTTGAAGACATTCAAACAGAGCTAAAGCAGGACACAAAATGTCTTCAGCAAGACGTTCAGACAAGGTGGAACAGCTCGCTGATACAAAGCCTACTGGAACACGATGAAACACTTTGTCCACCCCTCGGAACACGAAAAAAAGTTTGCTGGATAAGACTGTGGTATCGTTTTATTTAATAATAATTTGCTAAAACGTTTGATTATGGGCTTACTACAATTGCGTGATTATATTATATATTTATAAACCAGAGACTTTTTTTTTGTAATTTTTTTTTTTATCGGAACGTGGATCGGTTACGTCATGTCCTATGTCCGATACATGAATTAAGTCATATCGGAAACCCGATACCGATACGGTATCGGCACATCTCTAATTAGAATGTGTTTGGTAACAGAGGACCGAATCACGTCATGTAACCAGTGCTGGTGTGTGTGTGTGTGTGTGTGTGTGTGTGTGTGTGTGTGTGTGTGTGTGTGTGTGTGTGTACAATCACTCACCACTCTGTTCTTGTTCCATGGCCACCTTGAGCTGTTCAGGTATTCCCATACCAGGGATGGAGGCCATGCTGTTAGGCTCCATGTCATCTAAAAACACACACACACACACACACACACACACATCAAAATATAAAACATAGACAAGACAAAATGTCATCTTTAAATGCCATCTAAATCACTCAGCAAAGAAATACATTTATAATAACAATGAGTAAAGTAATGGAGCATCATCAATATCCATGATGATGCTAAGAGACAAAGAGATGACCTTTGATGTGAATGCCTGTCATCTTTGTATATAACATTAGAAATGAAGGTTATGCTGTTACATTGGCTCATTTATGTATACATTTACACACATATACTAGTGATAATTAAAACAAATGTATACAATATAACTTGGAATTATATCGGGATTATACGTTGAATTTCAGAGTAATACTGAATCGATGCACTTTGATTTGTGAGTTATTCTCCTAAAATATATTGGTTTATTATAAAAGTAAGTATAAACATGGGCTTGTCTGTATGCCACACAAGTGAAGTGAACTCTCCATACCAATACTAGTGATAGCATAATACTATAATATTTGCAGTAATAATACAACTGATTATCCTCATATAATACCGGTATTAAATGATGCTAGTATTATATTCTCATCTCTCTATATCTACACCAACTGAAGAGAACTCACCATATTCCACACCATCCTCTGACATTCCCGGCAGAAGGTTCAGGTTGTATCTGTCCCTCATTTTGTCTCCTGGGCGGTTCCTGGTCCAGAATTTACTACAAACACACAAGTTTTGTTGCGTATCGTCAGAGAGTTTATAACTAGTAAGACCAAGACTGCCATGTCTTGGAGGATTTGATTGGACTAGACTAGATGTGAAACAGGTACATCTATAGTTCTGTGATGTGTTGGATGCTGCCCTACCTGGTGTGGTCGTTGGATCCGGAACACAGGATGTGACCCAAAGGATGCCAGGCTAAACTCCAGATCATTCCCTCATGAGCCATCTCCATACCACCAACTTCCTTCTCCACCCTGCAGATAAAGTCAGTACACAACTAAATATATCACCTCCTCCTTCTCCACCCTGAAGATAGTCAGTGCACACCTAAAAATATCACCTCCTTCTCGATCTACAAGCTCACATGTAGTTACTCAATTCTGATACATTCTTCACACCTACAAAATGCTAATTTAATACTTTTCAATATTTTCAACGTCTGTACATTTGTCTTTTTCTCTGGTATTATAGTGTATATGCCTACTCCACGCTTACTTCAGAGCACAGTGCACTCCGTTTGTCGCTCTATGAAGTAATTTTGCTGAGGTTTTCTCAACTTTGACGCCGCCTTTGCAGTCTCGCCGTCCCAACACTGTGGGAAAAGCGTCGTACGCTCGTCTCCATAGACTTTGCATTGAAACTCGACATATGCTCAACGTGCCAGCGTTGCGATGTGAATTCGGTCTAAGGGAGTTCATGTCTTAGCTGACATGGTTATGACTCGGTGTAATCAAGTTTGTACATTTTTTTTTGTCATATTTTGTTCAGCCAGTTCAGGTCCCAGTGTAACAATGAATAGAGACAAGATTCCAGCCTGAATTGGCCATCTAGCAACATGTTTGTGAGACGTCATTCACAGTACACAACTATACATTTCATGACACTTTTGTTATAATGTTGCTATAGTTACCCTGTATGCCAGAATAGTAGAGATCCATCAGAGCCTCCACTAGCAAACAGACCTTCATGGATGGGATGCCACGCTACAGCTAGAGGAAAGACCACACAACATGATCATGCAACTATTACCAATATTACTATAAATGCTGCATATAAAAATATATATATTTTGTTATAATGCATAGTGTCATGCTGGAAACAGGAGGAGAAAGTACTGGCATACTCCCACTAATGGAATTGCAAAGTCCTCTACAGCACTTTTGGGTCCTGGCTTAAACATTTTCATATCAAGGACCCCAGGTTGATGCAATAAGCCCCATACAGTACCACCATTTGAAATGATTTTGTGCCAGGTACCCCCGTAAGAGATCATCATCCGTTTTTACGCCCGGAGACCCCTGTCCAGGACAGTCTTGAGGAGCCATGGCTAAGATCTGAACCCACTTGATGATTTTTGTTATTACATTAGATTTAGTATAGAATGCTACGCCTGCCTATACTAACAGTCGAGAGAGTGAAGCCTGAAGATCTGAATAGTCTTTCTCAAGGGCAATACACGCTCCTTCCGACTTCCAAACCTTTCTTTCGGAAAGGGAGGTTATATGACTACAAATTGATGTCATTCAGAACTTCTGATGGGCGGTCTCAGAACTGGTCTCAGAACTCATGCAGCCCCAGATGTCCTGACTCTACGAACTAGTTCGGAAAGCCTGTCCGAACCAGAAGTTTTTCAGACGTCAGAAGGAGCACGTATTTATATCGCCTTTATATCGTTGTTGTCGCGCAGAAACCTCTTATCTCCATATTGAATTTGTTTTTTGGAAATTAATACCGTACTTGATCATACTACAGCGTCACACAAAAGCATCACAAGTAGCAGATCCACAAGCTCAAAATGTGGTGCAAAGCGACGTGTTTTGAGCTTGTAGATCTGCTACTTTTGAATTTGAATCCTGAAAAGTACGTTTCGGACACATGAGGTTTCCACCCCGACAGAGACGATATGTTCTCTCATCTTCTAGCCGGCAAAATGTTACCGTTCCTCATTTTGTTGGGGACCCCCTGGAACTCCCTCAAGGACCCCTGCCGGTCGCCGATCCCCACTTTGAGAACAACTCTCATTCAAAATAACAAATAAGTATGGAAAATAAATATCAAAAAGAATTAAGACCACACAGCATCATGATGGCTGACCTGTGGCCTCCTTCTTGTGCCCTCTGAACACCTGCAGCTCCTCCTTCAGGTTGCGGATGTCGAACAGTTTACACAGGTGGTCACGTGACGCCGTCAGCAGCCAGTTACCGTTCAGGTTCCATTTCACCTCCATCACTGTGTTTTTGTGAGCGTGGCTAAAGGGAGAGAGAGGGGGGCAATGGAGGGTGGAGGGGCAAAGAAAGAGGGAGAGTGAGTTCTCATGGAATATTAATCGGCTCTATTCACAGCAGCCATATTGTGAAGACATTCACAGGTGTTACCAATGATACTAATGAAGGCTCTGTTCCATTCTGGTCAAACAGAGTCAGGGTGCTGATAGTGTGCATGTTGGCTCACTGGAAACACTGCTACACCAGTGGTTCTAAAGTTGGAGTCCAGGGACCCTCATGGGCTTCCAAATGGCCTGAGAGTGTACAAATGGAACCAAATGGACCCGTAAGGGTCCATTTGGTTCCATTTGTACACTCTCAGAGTTATGGGGGTCGTGGAAACCACTGTGCTACACTAAATGGAACATAGCCTTCATTAGTATCATTGGTAACACCTGGTAAGGAAGTGATAATATGGCTGCTGTGCATAGAGCCTATTGATATGGATTTTGCCACGGATCACTATTTGAAAAACGTTCGTGCAAGGGACCTCCATACGAAGTTTTGTCAAGACTTTTCAAAAATAGTCGATGTACAAGCTCACATCGCTTCTGTTCCTCATTTTGCTGGGGACCCCTTGGAAACCCCTTCAAGGACCTCAGGGGGTCCCGGACCCCACTTTGAGAACCACTGCTCTAGTGCCCATGGGTTGTTTTAGAACCTTAGTGAGCAAACGAGTCACCACTATATGTTATTAGTTTTAGATTTGTGTTTTACAGCTGTAATTTCTAAATATGTGGAATTCATGTTTTTTTTTCCATTGTTCTTAGTTTAGTTTTTAGCTGTTTTATCAACACCATGATGATGTTGAATGTATTGCATTTGCATTTTCTGGACAAAACAGTAAATGAGTTGAATTACTCAAGTGTAATTGTGAGAATAAATAAAAGCTTGAATGAATGAATCAGTCTGGGGGTGTTGTTCCCATAGCAACAGGGAACTTGTCTGGGTCTGAAACTTTCCACGTCTCCGGAACCATCACAGCTGATCTGTATGACCCGTTTAACTGAGGACTCAGTGTGCTGTATGATTTGTTCAGACAGTTTAAGGAACATTTCACCTTTTTTCAACATCATCTTCATATATGTTTTTTTTTTTTACAGATTTTATTGACGCAAGACCAATGTCTTCTATTTCAGCATGCCAATTGTCCTGGGAGAGAAAAGCTGTAGTTTCCATTAGCTTGGACTCCACACCGATGATGTCATTGGTGCACAGGGTTTGTGAACCGCCCACAACCCACCTCTGAGACACAGCGAGTGAGTAGACAGAAATTGTGGCATCTCATAATAATGAGCATTAGTGAGAAGATAAAGATTGACAATGTGCAAAGTGCTCCTTTAAGAGACGTGTCCAAGAAAGTAGCACCATTACAGACATCAACAATTCTGAGGAGACAGACAACATACTGAACGTAAAAGAATAAACTCGATCTGTCTCTGTCGGGCAGAAACCTCATGTCTCCAGATTTCAACTTTTCATGTTTTTTTTCGTCACTTAATGCCCTACTTCCTCGCACAAGAGTGCCAAGCACCATTTCTGACTATTTTTCGTACAATTTCCTGGAAAGTAACGGTTTTGAACATACAAGGTTTCCACCCGACAGCAACATAAATTGCAAGACACTCTGGATCAAAGTTAACCGTTTGCAGTCGCATGTTGACAGGAACTCACAGTGTAGCCAGGCTCTGTCCGGTCTTTGGGTCCCAGAACTTGATGGGCTGTTGGCTGTCTTTGCTCCCAGAGACCACCAGAGCCTTGGTGGGGTGCCAGTCCACGCACTTCACATCAGCTCCATGACCTGCAGAGGAAAAGTGTGTTTTAGGCACGCCAACGCTGGGGTGTGTGTGTGTGTGTGTGTGTCAGACAGAATGACCCCAAGAAATAATAATTTGTCAGGTAAAAAAAAAGAAAAGGTGCACACATGTTTCTAATCGTTATGAATTCCATATGCAAGTCTGTATTCAGTTGTAAGGAAGATGCATACGTCTGGCTGCATTGGCCCAGAACAGTGATTATAGGAGGTCAATCAATACATCCTACCACCAGGATTAGAGGATATATTTTACTTTTAAACAAACATTGAACATATGTGCAACATATACAGTAGACGTACAGTCCTAGACAAGGCATATTTCTGCAGCCATTCCAAAGGGAAAAAAAAAACACTCAACTATACTGTGACATTGTATAAAATTAACAACTCTGAATCTAGACCTACTGTATTCTTGACCTAGCAAAGCAACAGACAGTTAGGTACATGGAGCCTTAAGGGTCTGTAACTCTGAGTGTGTACAAATGAAACCAAATGGACCCCTGATTTGGTTCAATTTACACACGGTTACTGTAGATTAACACTGGGGATTTCACAGTGTAGATTGAGGTCTCAGGGATAAATAATTGTATCACATGGGGGTCCATAGCCTAATGCATAATAACTGGGGGGGTTCTTGAAATTATTATTTTTGGAGATACGGCCTAGATAAATAAAGCCTCTTTGTTTAAGAACATGAATAAAATCAGCTTAAGGTCTCTCACTGTAGAAGATAAACATGTTTATTTGTTAAATCAACAGCTGTAAAAGTACAGGTCTAACTTCTGAACAATCACTTGAGTTAAGGGTGGCAAAAAAAATGTAATACATTTTACACTTTGTTCAATAACAGGATACATAATATCAGCTTTTCTGTTACTTCTGAAAACACTTTTTTAGCAGCATGAATTCCTAGAATTCTTTACACATTTTATTCTCTTTTTTATTCATTGAACCAGTCTTTATTTCATGTTCTATTTATTCAAACAAATTCATTTGTATTTAATATTGTTTTAATGCCTATAAATTATATTGACAAAGTAAAGAGTGCTATATGTGATGCACGCACTATAGAAATATTACTATAATTGGTTGAACAGCGCTCTGTACTTATTGCAGGAAATGGTGTTCAAATTAGGTTAATTTAAATGTATGGATTGATGTAAACAGAAAAACAAGTTACCTGGGAACGCATACTGGTTTCTAAGCAAACAGACAACCATTTGTTCTTTCATTTTAACATTTTAAATAAATATATAAATGCTGGATCCTGATGATATACCAATCAAGGAAAGTGTCACGGTGGCATCAACTCACATAGCGCCACTGTTAGGCAGAAACCTTGCATCTTCAGTCCATATTTCATCTTTTTCATGTTTTTTTCTTAGATTTATTAACAAATGAAAACTGTTAACATGCGCTGGTGACTGAATAACTATATTGGATCCATTTTGGTGTCTGTCACAGGTTCTTTTTTCCATTTCCTGAAAAGTAACAGTTATGGCCATACAAGGTTTCTGCACGACTGTTTTTTTTAAATCAGATATAAGCTAGTAATATTGTAGTGCAGTTTTACTAGTCCAAATGCATATATACTGCACCTATACACTCTATAAATGGTGCTCAGTTTAATATGTGGCTGGTAAATGTATTTAAAGCAGCAAACTTATTTTAATGAATACAACGTTATTTTAACCAATTTGTATGGTAGAGATAATTAATGCAATATTATATAACCAGTGCAGCTGCAGTGGGCGGAGGTGGTCTTCCTACTCTTCCATTTGAGACATTTGGACCCTTGTGTTAGGGGGGGAAATCCTACTGGGTGACAAGTAGTACTGCCTGACACTCATAAGCACACCATCTCCCCAGGCCTAATGAAACTTGCCAGTGACTTTGCCTTAAGTAAAAATGAGTAATTTCCTGATTGGTTCATAACTGGGTTATTACAACCAATCCCCTGAGTCCCTGTGTGTCTGGATAGCTAGATTACAGTTACAGATTACAGTAGTTCAGTGCTCCTGTTACAGTCGGTATGAGAGTACTAAACATCTATCTATTAGTATCACTGGACAGTGGCGAATTCCTACATTATAAAGATGCAGCGCTGCTTTCAGATGTTGAGTACATCAGTCAATTAGTGTCATCAATTAGTGTCTATCAACAGAAAATGGCTGCTTTGAAAGAGCACCTAGTTTGCTTTAGGGCAACTTCACCAATTTCTAACATAAATCCTATCATTCCATTGAGAGGACAATGTGGAAATCTGAAATAATATACGTCATCTATGACCAGAGAACAGCTTATTTTGTCAATTCCATTGATCTTGAGATCCGTTTTAAGTGAGTTCCCGGCTTTAGATTAACTGGTGCAGCCGCACATCAGTTTAATATTGCTGACACAAAGTACTCTATTCTGGCCGAGTTCCTGACCTCCATTGAGTACAAGAACCCTAGTGCAAAGTGTAATAATAAGGTACACAGTTCTGCTGGCAAGGCATCGGTCCGGCCAAAAGCTGTAAGGTCAATAGCATTTTGGTCCAATCCCAACAATTTCCTGAGAATAAGGATAAGCGTGCTTGGGGTTTTCCACACCACCTTGTTGATAGGTTATACCTAATTGTCAAAAAACTCATTAAAACATTTCTACTTATAATTTTTGTATCTTTAATACATTTTTACTGTCACTTATTATCGACTACCATCGTTTTCTATTATTCGTAACATTTGTAGTCATCTATCAAGCAACATTGCATTTGTATTTGAAGCACTTTGTATTCATGTTTGAATAAGTGCTATAAAAATACATCCGAGTGAATGAATGAAAAAAAAACTAGACTACCGTAATTTTCGCACTATAAGCCGCACCTGAATATAAGCCGCAGCAGCTAAATTGAATGATTTGTACATATATAAGCCGCACTGGACTATAAGCCGCGGGTGTAAAATCCCTAGATTTAGGAGGTCCCCTAGTGGCCGTTAGCTATAAAAATCCATAGATAAGCCGCACCGTTATATAAGCCGCAGGGTCGAAAAATGGGAAAAAAGTCGCGGCTTATAGTCCGGAATTTACGGTAGGTTTCTACATCCCTGAACACCCTCGTGTGTGTGTGTGTGTGTGTGTGTGTGTGTGTGTGTGTGTGTGTGTGTGTGTGTGTGTGATAGAGGAGTCTGAAGGTGAAGTGAAGTGAAATGCGGTGCAGTTGGTACATCAGCCACTGTCCCATCGATGGACAGACAGAGACAACATACCTCGGAGGATTCTCTCCTCGTGACATCGCATGAAGTCCCAGATGCGCACGGTGCCGTCGTCTGAGCAAGTGGCAAATTTATTATCCGTTGGTGAGAAACTGAAGACACAGGCAGGGGGGAAAGGCAGACAGTCAAACATTGCAGGAACACACAGGTAGACAGACTCCCAGGGACCACAGCTGGAGCTAATACAGACCACCATCAAGGACACAGGACACCACACAGCCAGCCGTCTCTCCTATTTGCTCAACAACGCAGTGATTTCCAGCTCGTGTCACAACGGGAATGACAGCTGTTCTCGGCACATGTCCACGACCCGGTCTGAACTTATCACAGCCTAGCTACAGAGCTCTATCCACTCTCTGATAAAAATGAGTAAAAGGTGTCTATAAACAGTATTTATCGAACAAAAAGATACCATCCAAAAACACAACTTCCCAAACACTAACCAAAAATGATTCTACCAATACTTCGAATGAGAGCAAGGAGGCAGGGAACTCGAATCGCTATTCCTGACTCGGTTCTTGGTACAAAAGACGAGCGTCAAAAAACAAATCAGACGAAGACCGACTAAGATTGATCAATATCCACCAAACCATCACTCCAATGTGTGTTTCCCGTCATGCAGTCCTAGACAAGGCATATTTCTGCAGCCATTCCGAAAAAGAACACTCAACTATACTGTGAGCTTGTATAAAATTAACAACTCTGAATCTAGACCTATTCTTGACCTAGCGAAAGCAACAGACAACCTCCCTGGCAAGTTCATTAACACGCTGGTATAATATCATTTAGATTTCATATCATCAATGTTGGGCAGAAACCTTCAATCTCCATGTTTCATCTATTTGTTTTCCTAAATTAATGCCCTATGCGTGTGGCATGGAAGTAAATAACTGATCCACAAAGTCACAAGGCATCGCAATGTGACGCATGGGCATGTAGGCTTGTCTATTTTAGCTATTGTTGAAAAAAGTTGGAAAATCTTCACCTTTAATGACATGACCAAGTTGAAAGTGCTTAAGTCTGTCTGTGGGTTTTTATTAATATTTAACTAATTAAAAGTATTAACAAGAGCTTGTGTGACTAAATAATAATGATATTGGATGCACTGGAACACAGGTTATTATTTCCATTGCCTGAAAAGTAATGTTTTTTGGCCATACAAGGTTTCCGCACAACAGCAGTGATATTAATCATCCAATTTGCAAACTTGTCAACATTACAAGCTACTGACAGTAACAAACACTTGAGCCAATACCCCCCCCCCCCCCCCCCAAAAAAAGCACAAGTCTAGACAGACCAAACAACTATTGCACCTATTTAAGAACTTCCAGAAAAGCTTCATAATGATCTCATTTTAAGGTGGCTTGCTGAGAGGGATGCCGTACAGATGGACCTGGTGGTTAAATGACATGGGACAATAGGCTCTATGCACAGCAGCCATATTGTGGAGACATTGACAGGTGTTACCAATGATACTAATGAAGGCTCTGTTCCATTCTGGTCAAACAGAGTCAGGGTGCTGTTATTGTGCATGTTGACTCACTGGAAAACACTGCTACACCAGTGGGTCTAAAGTTGAGGTTCCAAATGGCCCCTTACGGGTGTATAACTCTGAGAGTGTACAAATGGAACCAAATGGACCCGTAATCCAAATTCCATTTGGTTCCACTCTCAGAGTTATGGGGGTCGTGGACATTGAAAAATCAAACCACTGTGCTACACTAAATGGAACAGAGCCTTCATTAGTATCATTGGTAACACCTGTGAAGGAAGTGATACTATGGCTGCTGTGCATAGAGCCAATTCAACTTTGCGGGGGCTCTTTTTCTATGTTAATGGCACGGTGACGAATGGCAGAGGTCATGCAACAGCAACACAGGTCCCCCCCGAGCCACGACTTGAGCTGGTGAAGTTGTGATGACTTGACTGGCACTCTTAACCATTCCCCCATGCATCTCTTTAACCCATTAAGACCAGGAAAGCATCTGTGTCATTTTAGATTTCTTTTGATAGCACGGCACCGAATGCCGCGCTATGAGCTTGTAGATCTGCTATTTTTGAAAAATCGTTAAGATGTGCAAATCTTTGAAAAATATATATAGATTTTTAACTCAAATCTTTGCTTCTGGGGGTCCCTGGAACAACATATTTTGAGATGGGGGGGTCCGCGACCAAATTCATATAAGTTTGGGGGTCCTTGACATGAAAAACGTTTTAGAACCACTGATATTACAGCAAAATCTTAAGTTTTTTCAAAAAGAGATTTGTAGAATCTCCAGAAGCAAAGATTTGATTTAAAAATGTTCGCTTAAAAAAATACATATTCAAAGATTTGCAAAAAAAAAAAGAAAAAAATCGAAAAACAGCAGATTTACAAGCTCATATGAGCTTGTAGATCTGCTTTTTTTGAAAAGCCAAAGAAATCTAAAAATGACAGATCTGTCGGTCTGAATGGGTTAAATCACTTTCAACCTGGCATCCCCATCTTGGGCATACCACCATTTATAGGCAAAAAATGTCAAATAATGCAAAAGATGTTTTTCAATATTTCAGAAAATCGGCGAATAGTAGACCTGCAAGCTCGCTGCACGTCGCACCGTGACACAGGAGCTTGTAGATCGGCTAATTTTGCTATTCCTTGTCGATGTAACATTTTGCCATAGTCTGGAGAGCTCTGGAAAGCACGGTTCTCTATTAGGCACATAGACTTGTTCAGTATCCATCTAAGTAGTGTACATTACACAGTTGGATGAAAATCGTGAGAGAAGTCAGATTTTTTTGCTCAAGAAATAATGCTGGCAGTTTGTTACTGGACACATCCTATTCAGTTTGGACTGTGGTTCCACAAGGAGCCACTGTGGCATGTAAACAGGTCACAGTGAACCTACTGTGATTGAAGGACTATAACATTATGACATGACATTGGGCAGTATAGCCTAATTTTATTAACTTTTTTAACTACCACAATCACATAAATCAACTTTTATCTGAGGTTGTAGCAGTAACAACAGGGCAGATGGCTCCATCTGCAGGCCTTTCAGCGTAATGACAGGTGATCATGAAGCCAGGCAGAAATCCAATGCAGAGTAAAAAAATAAATAATCAACTACATGTGAACCGATAACAGGAGTCAAAACAAAGCATATTCTAAACTCTCAACAGCATCAGTTAAGCAAATGTTCATGTATTATCAGCTATGTATCACTACTGTTCTCCAAACATCAACCCCACACAGAATAACTCCTATGATCTACACTTATGAACGGGGGGAAAAACAAATTGAATAAAAAAAAGGCATCTTAAGAAGGTTTAATGAATAAGTAAAGCTTCTCATGTCACAGTCAATCAAAGTGAGTGGTGTCATTGAGAGCTAGTGTGCGATGACATTAGGATGTCTTACTGGGGGGTGGTTTTATCTCGTTACTAAACTTAAATCAAACTTTATTCAACATTCCCCTAAATTCCCTCAAAGATGACCACCTCAAAAAGGGCAGAAATCAAAACCAACTTTTATTATTGGATAAAGGCCACGTCCCCAAAAACAATAAATGTTAACATGGGGGAATAGGTTAGCGAAACGTTGTGTGCGTGGTGTGAACAGGACTGGCCAAAGCATTTAGTTTGTGTGCGACACTTCGGATCGTCAACGTCAGCTAGCCAACTGCTCTCACATCGAGAGACATGTTCAGCATTTTTTGTAAAGAAAAAAAAAAAAAGGATAACTTTATTTAAAAAACGGTGTCTAGGAGCAGTAGAATAGCAGAATGTAATGTTGAGGCCAAAGGAATACTTTGTTTTGAGACAGAGTGACTCCTGCATGTTCCAAACGGTTTCTATTGGATGTGTGAAGGAAAATACCCCCTGAGGAGTCGTTTCCATACCTCAGTAATATTCACTTTATTTTTCTTTATTATGGCAACCATCCTCTCCATTTTTATTGGTTGGTGCTAAAAATCCCTCTACTCAACTTTATTGGGTGTTAAGAAAAACTCTGGGCTTTACTTTATTGATCAATATCACATCCCTTCCACTCAATTTTATTGGTGAGACTGCACGACTCTGGGCCTACAACTGGAAACCAGTGGTTCTTTTTAACGTATGTGAAATGGAAGAATACATCACTTTATTCAACAAGAATAGCGTGAAAATCAACCTTTTCTGTACACAGCAATTATGTAGAGAGAAAAAACTTCATCAAGAGACAACGGTTCAGCAGCCACAAGAATAACAGCAATAAAAGAACACACAGCCACAGGAACCGCAAGAACAACGAACCCCTGTGGCTAGGCCTTGGCACTGCCGTAATAATAATATTAATAATAATAATATTAATAATAATAATAATGAGGGTGATAATAACAACCACATAAGACTTGGTTTAACTACAGAGAATGGTAGATGGGGTATAAACCTGGCTTCTCTAATGGCTTCCTTGTGTGCCTGGAACATCTTGACGTTGTTCATGTTGGACTGCCAGTATTTGACGTATCCTCCGTGGTCGGCCGTCAGCATCCACGTGTCGTTGTGAGACCAGGTCATCGCCCGCACGGGACTGTCATGGGCCTAGAGAACAGAGGACAGGAGAAGAGCAGCCTTGTGAGTTCTCTGTGTACCAGCTGAAACCAACGTGAAGTACCAGGGAATTACTTGAGCTGATCCAAATGGTGTGCATTACTAATTTTCAGAAAGAGGAGCAATGCATAACTAGGAAAGCTCTAATATACAACTATGTAACAGTGTAAGAGCTTGTTAAAGGGCCACATTGGAGATGTATAACCTGAATCATATCGTTCCATTGTGAGGACACATTGGAAATTGAACATCCCAGTGCATTCCGTGTCCTGAGATTGTCCTAAAAAAAACGATTGGACGCGTCTGCCAGCCTACATAAAACATGTCTGCTCTCTGCCAGAGAATGTGATTTGCATACTCTATGATGGCATGGAGGCCGAGCTCTCGAGACACAGACATCACTGGGAAGTTCGGTAACATTTTATATGTCCTCCTGTTATATGCTGATAGTGGCAAAATGGACACCAATTGAGCCAATTAGACTCACCGTTTGAAATGATAGCTGAATCTACTAAAATCACACATTCCTCACAAATATGGTGCACTGACTTTCTATGTAGGAGGCTAGGAGCCCAACATTTCTTCACGTTTACCTGTAAAATGGTCTCAAAGTTGAACGTGAGTCCGTTCCATAGGGTGAACTCCCCACTGGACGCCCCAGTGACAAGACGGCGACCTTCGGGTGTCCACTAGGAGAGGAGGAAGAGGAGGGTACCAGAGAAAGAGAAGAGAGATCCAATTCATCATTATCCAGTCGGTACGAGTCAATTAAAACAATGGATTTAGAAATGAGCTTCTGCATTGTGAGCTTGTAGGGGGGGGGGGGGGGGGGGGGGTGGTTGGAAGGGTCAGTTCTGAAAGTCCTGTCAAGTTAAAATCTACAGTACTGAGTGATCGCTATGCAATGTGTGCCTTAACGGTCACATGACCGGATCACTGCGCAGGTTCTTTGCAGTTTGAGTAACAAAGGTGTTGTCCATGATAATTACTATAATTTAATCTGATCAATTTGCCCTTTATTGTTTGTAATGATGGTGATGTCTAGAATCAAGCTAACGGCACCATTACAGTCATACCAATCCACTCTGGTATAAGGGAATCAGCTAAATAACTTTACATACATGTTAACATATGAACCCTTATGACAAAGACAGGATGATGTATATAAAGACCTACCCTTATGACAAAGACTACAATATATAAAAATACCTACCCTTGTGAAACAGACAGCATAATATACAGTATGTAAAGTCATCTCTTTATGACACAGACAGCATAATAAATATATATATATACATAGAGAGAAAGACCTACCCGTATGACAAAAACAGGACATTTGACTTTGTTGGTGGAGGTTCTGACAAACTTTGTGGTGACAGCGTTCATAGGGTTGTTGAGCATCCCGGCTGGGGGGACCAACTGTAGGGACAGACACAGACTTCAGACTGCTTTATCAAACACTACAGGACTGCAATTCCCAGAACACATTGAGATTAGGCTCATATGTTTTCCATTTAAATTCAAACTATCCAGTTTGAACTAGTACGAATGTGTCATACTGGAGAAAGGGAAAGCTTTTTGAGGTCTACCGCCAACAGTGGCTGAATACCAGCACTTGGCTGGTGGCTAGTGTTAATTTCCTAATGATGCAAATATAGAATGCCTTTCAAAGATTGTCCACTTAAGACAAGACAGAGTTCATTTTCGTTTCATGTAAATACTGTACTCACATCATTATAACATGCTGCATCAGGCTGGATGGCACGGAAATCTCGATGGTCTCGCTGCCACAACCGGTTCTGTGGTGAACAAATAATGAACAAATACCTTAAGACCAGGGATCAGAATGCCTGGCCATTGATTTGAACCTGTGCTGCAAAAATCTTAAGTACAGGTTTAGTGTAAAAAAAACATTTTAAAAGCATATTCATTGTAAAGCATTCTCAAAAATGAAGTCCAAGCGTATTATGTATCAAATGCACTACATGGCATGCGACAAAACATATATAAAATGAAAAATAATATAAAATAAGTCACAAATGACAACTCAAGCGTCTTTGAGTACTTAGAAAAGCTCTATATAAATCCCAGATATTATTATTATTGTTGTTATAAATAATAGGTGATACTGCGTCTGACCATTCTCATCACCATTCCAAAGCACACTTCACATTTAGACTACAACAGGAAAGACATAGGATCAGTACCTGCAGGTATCTGATGACAGAAGGGTTATAGTCGATGGTCTTGCGGTTGACAGCCTTCCTCATGCGTTTCCCATCAAAAGTGAGCTGCTGCATGGCCTGCTGCTGGGCAAAGTCAGGCCGCTTGTAGAAGAGCTGCCGGGGAGCCTGGTGCTGGAAACGCGGCATGTGGAAGAACCGCGGCGGGGATGTGATATCTGTCGCCATGGTGACCGCTGGCTGAATCCCCTATGGCAACCAGAAGGACCGTTTAGATTAGAAAAGAGCATGATAAATTATTATAATAGGACGGAATATAAACATGTAATATTGTGTCCATACAACGAAAGCACAATCAGACAGCAGGGGACATAAGTAAAGTACATCACAGACTAGTCGAACGTTCCAGTTGTTTGTTTTTCCATAATCAAGTACAACTCATGGTGAAGAATCAGCAATGGTTCAAGTTAAGAGGTCAACAGAGGATTATGCTTAATTTATGATCCAACATATATGATGTCACAGGCCGAAAATAGACACTATACAAGCTCACAAGGCACTGGTCATACGATGCGTTGTGAGCGTGTAGATTGGCTATTTTCGGCACGCGTCAACATTGTACGAAGACGTATGAAGCAGGCTTAAACAAAGTCAGGTTGTCAGTTAAGTTGACTTTACAGTGACAAAATCAATTTCCATACAGTAGGCCTACAACCAAGTGCTTTGCGATTGATAAAAATGTATGCTATTCATATTATCAAACAATTAATACAATTAGAGAATGTAAGACAACAAATGCAAAATATAACAATATCACAATAAAATCCCAAACGTACAGAGGGGATTGATCTGACAATGCTCAGTTATAAAATCCCATTAGGCTACATTTTATACCAATGTCTGAAGCACGTTATTTTTGTTGTGCATGTTTCCCAAACTAGAATAAGATCCTCTGCCTTCTAGAACAAAATTCACACATTGCAGTAAGTCATTGCAGTAAGTCTTTCGATAAGATAATGACTTCAGATCTGTTACAAGACATCAAAAGTATCAAATGTCCCACTGTATATGAGGCAAATAATGTCATCTCACTGTTTGCTTCCACAACTTCACTATTACCAGATCATTTCTTTATATAAAAAAGTAAACTAAGTATAAAGTTTTAGGCTCAAGTTCAGCCATCCATATTCACATGCTTGTTTGTACTGTGTGATACTGCCACTGATATCAACTGAGCCACACCTAGTGTTGTTCAAAGGTTGTTTACAGAACTGATATGGCCAAAAATAATGCTCAGGAGAAGCCTAGCATGCCAGACTCACTGCGTTACAAAACAAAGGTTTGAGCACAGAAGATCAGGGTTTCACACAGTATTAAATGGGGGCTGCTTGAACTATGACATTACCCACAATGAACTCTATCAGTGCCTGCTTTCACTTGATAACAATTGAATCAAATATACAGGGTAAACCGACAATATAAAACAACCTTGTAAGAGTGAACCAGATGTTGACTCTTACAAGGTTGTTTAGATTGTCGGTTTACTGCTTTCACAATTTTCTATTACAAATAAGACTCGTATACAATGCAAATCCATAAGTCAAAAGCTAGAACCACAAATGAAAAGGAACATGCCAGCCTAGAGGAATGCCTTACTTTAGTATTAAAAACACATCACATTTAAATTCAGACCTACCAGGAAAGATTCTACATGGAACATTTCTGGATGGAGTTTAGTAATTGTTAGTTCATAATGGAATATTCTTATCTGGAGATTTTAGACTCTATTCATATCTTTTTTTCCCTCCCCAGACAAAACCTTATCACTGGGATCACTCTATGAGGTTTGGAATTAAGTACTTTTTAGTAGGCTCCTGTGAGCATTCATTAACACTACTACAACCCAACAGGGATTAAAACCATTTCTCTCAAAGTGGCATGGAAGAATCTCACTTAATTAAAAAAAAGATTTCATTTGCAGACCACCTTTCGTACAGAAACTGCATTTCAAGGTGCTTTACTGACCATCTGTACCACTTTCAGCAAGAATGATATTTAGTGAGGCCTTTCAGCTACTTTGAGAGCATTTAACCCTGGCACCTCTATTTTGGGCATTGTAGGTGAATATCGTTAAAGGTTTCAAAACATTTTGATAATAATGGTTTAATAGGGCTTATGTTGTTAGTTCCAGAGACCCTTATCTATATTATAAATATAAAAATTGTCGCGGTGAGGTGGAAAACTTGCATGTCCATTGCATGGGGGGGGGGGGCTGTGTGCCAATGATCCAATGTAGTCATTTAGTTTTTGTTAATACTTCATACTTTTCAACTGTTAAAAATGTATAAAACCCAAAGGTAGAGTTAACCATTTAAAGATAAAATAGCCGATCTACAAGATCACAACGTGATTCTTTGTGTGCTTGTAGATATTTTCTCTAATTTTGCGTGATACTGTCATACGAAGAAGTAGGGGTTGAATTAATTTACAAAGAAACATGAATAAAGAGTTGACATTTGGAAATAAGAGGTTTCTGCCCAACAGCACAGATATACTGCATATATGTTCAGTCAGTGAGACAGATAAAACATTTTAACCATGTGAAGAAGCAATGTTTGATGTTTCAAATTTAAAGACCCATACACTTAGTAGAGGAGGTTACGGCAAATTAACAAACAGTCCTAAAGTTGAATGACTCCATTTTGTTACATTTGTAAACATGAATATACACTGTGGGTTATTAATCATATAGCCATTTGCCAACACATGACCTTATTTCCCAAACACATTGATTCCATCATGGCGTGTTGTGTGTTAAAAGCTATACTTCATTGTACGAAGAATAGTGGAAAACAGCCGATCTGCATGTTACGCACTGTGAGCGTGTAGATCTGCTATTTTTGCTATTTTACACCAGGTTGTAAGTGGTTAAAGTACATGATTCAGTTACAATGCTAAAGAAAACCACCACCGTAGTAATAAAACTTTTTTATCTTGATCACTTAGTTAATCCCTATACTTTGTGACTGGTGAATAGGGGACATAGTTGATCTACAGGCTGAGCTCATCTGCTACTTTCACATTTTGAGGGAAATCTTTCATAAAATTTCACCTGTGGCATGACCAAAATAGGGATGGCAGGTTTAATATGCTTAAAAAGGTCCTCAAAGACTGAATTAATGTACTAAAGCACACATTCTCACATCAATCCGTATTGCGTTAGGAGAAATAAAATGGAATACATTTCATTGGAAACATTTTTGTTGTTACTCCTAATACAATATGGAGAGAATGTGTCACACATCAAAATTAGTAGCCTGGTTGTGAATTTAATCAAATACAACAACTTGGCATAAAGGTGCCAGGTAGGTTTGCAGTGTGCAGTAAGAAATTACACTGCATCACAAAGGTAAACCCAGAGCCTTATAAGAGAGTTACGTCACTAGCATAGACTCCCATTGTAAGAAAGGAATGTGGAAATGGGTCTATCTGAATCCAATGTTTGGAACTACAGCCCATAGCAGCCCGCTTTGCGGCGAGATCAAAGCGTGACGTGACTCTCTCTTATACGGCTCTGGGTAAACCGAAGACTGGAAATCAAATAGAATCCATTCAAACACTATTGTGATTTTGGAAGATGGTGCATCAAAAGTACCACTTTCAACTTGGCATCCTTAATTTGGGCATGTCATAGGTGAGCAATGAGCATAAAAAAAAGAAAGAAAATGAAAGCAGCCTATCTACAGTACAAGCTCACAATGTGGCGCATCCCAACACGGTGTGAGCTTGTACATCAGTTATATTCGCTGGCCTAAGTGGTCAAAGTGACAGCCAATATAAAAGTTTAATCACAACATGTGAGTAAACATTTGGGGCCTGCTGAGAAGGACCTCTCAAGTAATACAAAATAATATTTAGCCTATATTTTAAATACGCAACCTAAAAGTTCAGAGACTTTCTGGGGACCAGTAATTGGCACCAGGGTGGGAAATAAGCCACCGGCAGCCACCTGCATTCAGACAGTGGCTGATGAGCTCCTCGTGCAAAAATGTTGGAAGTTAGCCAGACATACATCAGAGGCTATTTTACTTAATTAAAATGACACAGATGCGTTCCCTGTCTAAAATGATTAATATTTCTTTGGCTATTTTTTTTTATCGTGGATTTTTTTTTGCAAATCTTTTAATGTATACATACATATTTGTATATGTTTTAAAGCGAACATATTTTACTTTGATCTGGCCTTCTGGCGGTCCCTGCAACAACATATTTTGAGATGGGGGTCCGTGGCTAAATGCATAATATGTTGGGGGTCCTTGACATGGAATAGTTGGATCACTGATATAGCAACAATACAGTTGGGATTTAGAAAACATTTTTAAATGCATTTGGCTTCAGTTTGTGGTCTTTGATGCCAAGTATTGAGCTGCCCCATATCATCCCTGAGAGAAAACTGATTAGACAGCACCAAATCCTTCACAACAAAGCATGACAACATACTGTACAATCAATCACCAATGCAATAATCAAGACATAGAAAATGCATTGTTACATCAAACAGTGACACGTTTAAGGTACAGTAAACAGTATCACTTTGAGAAACAATTAGTTCCAGAAACAATGCACAAAGACTATCATTTGAACATGATCAGGAAGTTAAATCATTCTTTCCATCCCGATTAGGAAGGGAAACAATTTAACATACAATTTCAATGTTACTTATACACAGTGAAATTCAATGGACCTAGAGCCCACTTGTGTTTATTACGTTGCTGTGTAATGTAACCCAACTAGTAATTCGTAAACTACATTGTATGATCGGTGTTCTGCTCAGTGTGACTAGTGTGTTAACTAGTGAAAATTTGACTGCCCACACCAAGCACTGAGAATATAAATACTTTGGCATCCACTTGAGTTAGAACGACTTTTAAAAGGATATATTCATAGTTATTGTGCTCGGTGTCAGACAGTCAATTAGGGTATTTATTTACCTAAAGCCAATACTAGTGCAAGTTACAGTATGTTCCCACAACGCACTGCAACATTAGGATGTTCAGTCTGGCTGTTTTGGCTCCAGCACAACAGTGGTTATCTAAACAGCCTCTCCTTGGCCTACATGTGCATTTAAAGCTGCAAACCGTAACTTATGTTAATGAATAAATCGTTATTGTAGCCAATCTACATGGCAGAAATTAAGATAATACAATAGAACTAGAACATCTGCAGTGGTTGGAGGTGGTCTCCATATATCCTTCCATTGAGAAATGTAGACCCTGGTCTCAGATAGGACACCTACTGTTTGACAAGTGCAGTACTGTAGTACTGCCTGAAGCTCATAATGCTTCTTGCATGAGCTGTGCAAGTTTGGTTTTCCACGTGGAGTTCGAATCCCCCCCCCCCCCCCCCCCGGGGGTAGGCTGTAAAAAGTTACAGGTTGCAGCTTAATAAATAAATGAACAGCCCCCCAAATTAAGTGTTAATCTAATGATGTGTCCCATAGGGCTATGGTTTACAATGTCTTGTTTTAACTAAAACAGGTCTGTAACTCTGTCTGTAAGGCTGTGCAAATGGACCCTTATGGCATTGGTTCTCAAAGTGGGGTCCGGGGGTCCCCAGGGGTCATGGGGGGGGGATACCAGGGGGTCCCCAGCGAAAGTAGTTAATGTATCATCACAATCATTTAAACCACTTTATGCATGTATACTTTGTCCATTAAAAAATAGCAGATCTACAAGCTCACAGCGCGCTGCAAGATTGTACATCTGCAATTTTTGGGAATATTTCTGAAACATGAGCAGATTTGAAATAATCTCTTTTGAGGTCCCTGACACGAAACATTTCCATTTAAACAAGCTTATGGCATTGGTGCAGTGCTTATACACAAGCTTAGTGCTTTATGAGACTTGCAGTTTAGTAGACCTTGTATTGTGAATGTATACTTCCACTGTTGTTCTCATGTCTTACTAAATAAAGTACATCAATCAATCAATCAGATGGGGGGCTCCACGGCCAAAAACATCAATTTGGGGGTCCTTGACACAACAAAAAGTTTGAGAACCACTGCCTTACGGGTCCTTTTGTTTCCATTTATACAGCCTCAAGAGTTTAGACTTTAACGTTTCTCTTCCTTCACCACCATGTTGTAGCTGATGCTAACATGTTTTAGCCCCGTGTGTGTGTATGTGTGTGTGTAGCTAGCATTAGCATGTAGCTAAACCAGGATTGGGGGGAAAGGAAAAGCCCATTTAACCGAACCCAACGACACCGTGGACCGGAGAGGAGACCCCGTGTAAAGCCACTTAACCCCTACATTAACCCCGGGGTCGGTATAGAACCCTGGGTCGGTTCCGTGTTTTGTTTTTGTTCAGTTTTATAAATGGCGGCCCCGGTTGGAAGAAGTGTCATTTATACAACAACAACGCGCTTGCTAAGATTACAACAACTCACCAACAATATTCCAATGCAGAGTTTTAGCTAATAATTAGCAAGATACGTTCTTCTTTCTTTTAAACAGATATTCGTATGATTATTTTTTTTGAAGAACAACCATATAAAAGTCAGTGTTATAATTTATTTGTCACTTTCTAGCCACCCGCCGCTATGGACTCCATGTCGACGCTTCCTCCTCGATGCTTCTTGTCCTCACTAAGCGCAATGCATCATGGGACTTTATGTTCTTTGCTATTTTTTTTTCTTTTTTTTTGACCGTACGTCTGGCAACAGCGTGAGAGCGTCATGACGTCCTGACGTCTACTACAGGAAATGTAGTTTTCTTCTTCAAAGTGAACAATGGCATAATATGTCAAATATACATAAGGTGTGTCATGGTAAAAATATAAATAAATTTGGCAGAAATGCATCTTGTGCAAGTAGAGAACCATTTGCAGCAGATAAAGACTCATAGTGCCACGTGCAGAAACCAGACATCACGGGTGAACATTATTTTCTTTATTATCGCAATGAAGAAACATATAAAACATATAAACTAACAAAGATAACACTCATAATCATCAACACATATATAGACTGTATGAGACTAAGAAAAATGGCACAACTCTTACAAAAAATAGGTAAATACATATATATATATATATATATATATATTAAACAAGCAATATTAATATATATTATATTTACATTATTATTATATATTATTTAAGAAAATAGCCTACATCAATTCATAAAGGTACAGGGAAATTCTTCAAATAGGCTATCACTCCGTTATTAAGGCATAATAACAAACAGATAATAACAAGGGGGTGGGTTTAGTTATGTTCTATGTTCTTCCACGAGTTACGTCAAGTTGCTATTGTTGCACAACAGGAATTTTCCATAAACAATACTAACTGGTTGTAAATGTTTGGTGCAATTTTAACGTCTACTCTGGCTTTTGTTAAAATGGAGTTTGAAGTTACAATGGGTTGGTATGGGAAGGGGGCATGCCTGGTAATGAATATCAAATATCTAAATACTGAATCAAGCAACTTAAAAACTCTCCGGGGTGCTCACAAAAGCCAGAGTAGACGTTAAAATGACCCCACACATGTTTGAAAGTGATATATCCTTTAAACAAGGCTAGCACTAAGACCCAGGGAATGCCTACCCTATCCTGTTCCTATGGTAAATATAGCCAGCTTACTGTGTGGCACAGAGGTTAGAGGCAGGCTGGAGCAGATTAACTAAACAACTCCTTCATTTCACAGGCTGGAGGAGATATGTACAATATCTTTATATATGATACATAAAGCATGTGTGTGACAGGTCATAGCCTATACAGGAATACTGTATATGCTTGGCAGGTGTGATGTGACTGTCTGGTAGAGTGAACACAGTGCATGTGAAGTTAGTGCTATAAGTATAGAACATAGACTGTAAAAAAGAATGGACAAAGTGCGCATGGAAATACTCTTAAACCTTGTGGGATAGACATTGAATTGAGTCCCTAGTGAGAGTAGCCATATATGAGGGGGAAACAATGTAGGCTATTTTAAATAGACATTTCTTTTTTCTTTTTGGCTTTTTCTGCCTTTATTTTGATAGTATAGTAGTACAATACGACAGCTGAGAGGGAGACACTGTAAGATCAAGAGAGTAGCATTGGATTCTAGACCAAAAGACACTCGTACATAGGGGTCCAGAGTTGGCTGTCTCAGTCACATCAGCGGACAGCTCACATTATAGTCGCTTCGGGACCACCATGCTGCAGCTGTGCAAGGTCAGTGGTGTAAAGTAACTTAGTACATTTACTCAAGTAGCCTACTGTACTTAGGTACAATTTTCTTTTTTTTTTTTACTTTACTGGAGTAGGCTAGGCTCATTTTCAGTAGCCTACTTTTACTTCTACTCCATGCATCTCAGAGGCAAATATTGTACTTTTACGCCACCACAATTATTTGAAAACTTTAAAGTTACTTTGTAGATTTTGATTATTATTACAAAACATACATTAACCACTTCAGCCTTATATACATTTCGGCCATTTGAAAATGGCCCGATCTACAAGCTCACAGGCATTGTGAGCTTGTACAGAAGATCTGATACTTTCAAAAGATTGGTATACATTGTACTGTAGGCTATACATTTGAAAACATGTGAAACGGGACATTCTGCACAATGAGTACTTTCTACCTTAAGTACATTTTGATACCAACACTTTTGTACTTTTACTCAAGTAAATTTAGAATTCCAGACTTTGACTTTGTGTATTGTGTATTGCTACATTGTATTGATGTAGAAAACGACAGTATCGATACTTTTACTTAAGTAAAAACATGACGCGAGTACTTTCCCCCACCACCACCACCGCTGTGCACAAAAAGGTGACCAAGCACCTGTTCATCAGCAACGCTCGCTCGGCCTGCAGTGACGAGCTCCTCCAGCAGGAGGCGGTGACGCTCTGCATCAACGTCTCCAAGCAGCAGCCGTTCCCCGCATCAGCATCATCAACATCATCATCTTCATCTTCATCATCCGTGGTCAGGACGCTTCGGATCCCCGTCTACGACGACCCCAACGAGGACCTGTACCGCCACTTCGACCGCTCCGCCGACGCCATCCAGAAGGAGGTGTATATCTGTCTGTATTCTTTTTAATGTCACCATGATTTGAGTATAGCCTGGGGATCGATCATTTGAAACAAGCCGTTCGCTTTTATGGGCTTTTATGACCTTGTATTGTAAACCAGTGGGTTTCAACCTTTTTTTTTCAAGCCAAGGACCCCTAAATTGATATACATTTTTGGCCGCAGACCCCCATCTGAAAATATTTTGTTCCAGGGACCCCCCCAGAAGCAAAGATAATGTGTTAAAAATGGTTCGCTTCAAAAAAATATATATATTCAAAGATGTGCACACATTTTCAAGATTTTTCAAAAATAGCAGATCTACAAGCTCATAGTGCGGCACTCGGTGCCACACTATGAGCTTGTAATGAGCTTGTAATGATTGTGATGTTAAAGGAGGAGTTCACCCAAAAAATGACTTATTTTCTATCAATTGCACACCCCGCCATGAAGCCTTGCATTCATGGATTTATTTTTGTTTTTGTGGCATTCCTAAACCAATAATTTGATGACCGGGTGTGTATCCGGTAGGAGACACAAATAATCTACTTTGTGTCTCCTCCTACCTAGGAGATGGGAATCAAATTATTGTCTTAGGAATGCCACAAAAATAAATCCATGGATTCAAGGCTTCATGGGGTGTGCAATTGATAGAAAGTCATTTTTGGGGTGAAATCCTCCTTTAACTAATTTAGCTGGCGACCCCCCCCCCCCCCCTCCCCCCCTCCCCCCAAGGACCACTTGTTGAGAACCACCGTTGTTAAACTAGTAGCCTACTTCCATGTGCAACTTTTTCTCCCATGTCTTTCTAACTAAAGTATTTTTCAATCAATCACTCTCAGGCGGTGCGCGGCGGCCACAGCGTGGTGTACTGCAAGAACGGCCGCAGCCGCTCCGCCACCGTGTGCGTGGCCTATCTCATGAAGCACCGCCAGATGTCGCTCAAGGACGCTTTGCAGGTAGGGTGGGTGGGAGAGACTCATGAGAGCTCTGGTGGTGGTGGTCCAGGCCCAAGGGACCCCCATCATGCAAATAGCTGCTGTCTTATGATCAGTGGTGGAAGACGAAGTAGTCTACTCAGATGTTCTACTTTAAGTATATAAAGTAGAAATAAATATCTGGTAGGACAGATACATGTAATGGCATCAAAATATACAGGAGTAGGCTACCAAATGAAGACATAGCCTACTCACCAACGTCACCGTGAGGACTGGCCTATTTGCAGTGGTGGAAAAAGTACCCTCATGTTTTACTTAAGTAAAAGTATCAATACTGCAATGTAGCAATACTCTGTACAAGTAAAAGTCAGGAATTGAAAACATGCTTTAAGAGTACAAAAGTATTGGTATCAAAATGTACTGCGATGCGACGCATTGTGAGCTTGTAAATCGGCTATTTTCAAATGGCTGAAATGTATATAGGGGCTGAAGTGGTTAATGTATGTTTTGTAATAATAAACTAAATCTACAAAAGTAACAAGTAACTAGTTTTCAAATAATTGTAGTGGAGTAAAAGTAAAGTATTTGTCTCTGAGATGTAGTGGAGTAGAAGTAAAAGTATTGAAAATTGGAAATACTCCAGTAAAGTAAAACCATACCTCACAATTGTACATAAGTACAGTACTTGAGTACATGCACTTAGTTACTTTACACCACTGCTTGTAGGCCTATAGTGCTCTCAGCTCTGGTGGTCCAGGCAGGGACCCCCATGCAAATAGCTGCTGTCTGATGATCAGGGCAGTGGAGGAAGAAGAAGTAGTCTACTCAGATTTTATACTTTAAGTGAATGAAGGCTATTTAATGTAGAAATACCATATTTCAAGTAAAAGTACTGTATTCAAAATGTTACTTGAGTAAAGGGACAGATGCATGTATTGGCATCAAAATGTACAGTACCAAAAGAAAACATAGGCTACTCAACATGCAGACTGGCCAATTTGACATAGTAATACATCAACTAAACCTGTCAAAAAGCTGTTGTGTAGTCAAAAGTACAATGTTGCCTTTGAAATGTGGTAGAGTAGAAGTATCGAGAAATTGAAATATCCAATAAAAAGCACATCAGAACTGATCTTAAGTAAATACTATTCTGAGCAAATTGAGCCAAGTAAAAAAAAGCTTTCAAATACGCTGCCCCCTTTGCATGGAACACCTTTCAGAAAGACTTGCTATTTTATTTGTTTGCCTTACATTGCCTCTTTTATTCAGGAGGCTATGTATTGTAGAGTATATTGGTTTTACTGTGCCAAGAGGGCACCTGGCCAGGTCCCTCTCGTAAAAGAAAGCATTGCATATCTCAGTGAGGTATACCTGGTAAATAAAGATTGAATAAATATATGAAATGGGCCATTCTGCATAATGAGTACTTTTACTTTTGGTACTTTAAGTATATTTTGATCCCAATAGTTTTGTACTTTTACTCAAGTACATTTTTTGTACCGGACCTTTATTTTTAACAGAGTGTTCCAAGATTGTGGTATTGATACTTTTACTGGAGTAAAAAAATGTGAGTACTTCGTCCACCACTGCTGAAAACTCACTGGCTTAGAAAGCCTGTGCTGTAATGCTGCAAAGTCATAGTTTGGATCTCAATGACAGTCATATATCCTGACACAAGGTGTCCTCAATAATGAACATACCCGCTGGCTGCTGACTCATCATGTATCTGGAGGCGGGCCTCTGCTGACGTACAGATGTAGGCTACAGTAAGACCACGATAAGGGCATCTGCAGCTAACATCAAAGCTTGAAGTAGTTTAAGAAAATCAACACTATTTGATAGACGTGTACTTTACCCAGTAAAACCGGTGTTAATTTAACTCCAAGACAGACAGACAGACAGACAGACAGACAGACAGAGGATGAAACAAAGATATAGTCAGTTATAAGGGAACAGGTAGGCTATAGCACAAGTGGAACACTAGTTAAAATAAGATAACAAGTTAGATATGAATAAATATAGAGATACCGGTATAATGCACAATCAATCACCAGTAGTGATGTGCATGTGCATGAGTATGTGCAAGACGGGTCCATTTGGTTCCGTTTGTACACTCTCGAACACATCATGTACTATTGTGAAGACCAGGGCCGTGCTTAGGGATCAGGAGGCCCTCAATTTTTAAGGGTCGCAAGTAACAAAAAAACAATAGACACACAATAGTCTGCACTGCAGACTATTGTGTCTACTGTTGTTTTTTTCACCCCATAAGTGAAGAGTGGGCAGGTGCCCTCTCTGTTTCTATGGGCATGACACCATTGGTAGTGGTAGTAGTAATAACTCAATGTACTGTCCCTTCCTGTTTCAGAAAGTGAAGACGGCTCGTCATGTGATCGACCCCAACCCTGGCTTCATGGCTCAGCTGGAGAGATACGAACAAGAGCTGAAAAAGAGACGCAGATAGGATTCAGCACCCAACCAGTAGATCCACAGAGATTACTGCTTGGATGTTCCTCCCCTGTAGAGACAATCTTACTAAACCTTCTTTTCCAACATGTGAGCTCACCCAAAGCCTTCAAACCCTACTACACGATGTCCGTGTTAAAGGACCTGAAAAACAAGATGGGGGCTCGCAACTCACTTTTAAATGCTCCAATTGTATTCACAGCACAGCAGCAATGATACGACGTTTCGACCTTGCAGGCTTTTTCCATGTAAAAAATACCTCCCATGTTGTTCTCCTCAATCTGTGCTCTTCACCTCCATAAAGGAATCAGCTTTTCATCTAGGTGCTTAAAGAGAAGGTTGACGGTGTTTGCAAGCACATATCTGGGTTCCTCTTACCTGCGCGAGTGTACAAAGAAATGGCATTTTCTTTGGTTTGACCTTGTCACGCCAAGATGCAGCACAGTACCAGTACCGTTACATAAAAATAGGCGCCTTTTTACCTTAAAGCCTATGAAAAATGACTAAAAGGTGACCGCATACTGCAACAGGGGCCACCTCTAAAAGGTGCTGGTCATTGTGCTTTTCTTTTTTGGCAGAGCTGAGCGCATTCAAAAGTTGAGAGAATAGTTTAACTTTTTAAGAAAGGCACATACTGTACATGACGTGGGCTGCTTTTTAACAGCTGACCAATCATTCAAATTGTCCCTTTAATAGCCCGGAGTAAAGCTTTTAAACCAGCTTAGTCCAGATGGACCTCCTGGACGGTTGTGATATGCAGATATATGTAGGTGGAGGACGTCTTTCACTTTCAGAAAAAGCACTCCGGGCAGAACTTTGTCTTCCTAACAAGGGGACAGTGGGAACACACCGTGACACAGCATAAATGAAGGGAGAGAAACGTAATACAGTACATACTGTAGGGTAGAAGATCTTGACCTTTGCCTTGACAAAATGATTCATCATTCTCTGATGACCAAGAGGGTTTCTTTTTCCTCATACCACAGAATTGACTTCACCGCAGCTGTTTGTCATTGTCTTTTTATCCCTCTCCTTGCCTTTCAGAGTAATTGCTGTGCTGTAACGGTAGCGGTGTCAGCTTTTACCTCTGCGTAGAAGCACCTTTACAGAATGACGACGCGTTTAGGCAGAACACTGTGGAGCCATTAGCATTATTCGTTTTGACGTTCAGCCCGGGTTCTGTTTGCAGCGTCTAGGACGACGCAACGCTATGATGGGGGGATCAACCACACGTTTTTTTCATTTTAAAACATTATAGTTTAGATATCGTCACCTTATTAAACTAATGGCCTAAGTCATTTTTTCAAGGTTTTCAGGAAAAATAAAAAACTGATCCAGAACAAAACGATATGATATTTCTTAATCATTTCACCCAAAATGTTTATAACAAATTATGACTATTTAAATAGAAATAACACTGTCTGTCAGTTATGTAACATAAGAGATTGAAATAGGTTTAAATAGGATTAAATCTGACTTAGGCCAAAATAAAAAGCAAAACAAATTACAAAATGGCCTAAATCAGTAAATAATTTGGCTTAAGTCACAAAAACATGTGACTTAGGCCAAACAAAAGGCCAATTTTTCCTAAGTCACACTAGGGAGTTAGGCCATTACACTAAAAGGGGCGTGAACAGCATGATCCTTTTCAATTAGGAGTTGGGCCATTTTACCAGAGGTGGCCAGTGTCATGAGGACCTGACTTAGGCAAAAATATCATTTCCTCAAAAAATTACTTAGGCCATTAGTTTAATAAGGTGACGATATGAAGAGTTTAATTCAATTACAAGTCACACACCCCAACTGCTTCTCTGACAAAAGCAATCACTGGTCTCAATGTAGTTGATGAAAGAGATGTCTGCATAGAACCTAAAGAAGTCGTCAAACTCTCAAACAACAAACTGCATTTTTTGTGCTCTATTTTTTTTTCCAAAACAGAGAAAAGCATTGCTTTGGAATGAGGTCCTTAAAATGCTAGATTGATGCCATTAAAGCAGCTATGGGTGAACTTGATCTACTATCCATGTATTGGTATACGCAATAGCGTATAGCGCATACATACACATACTGTATGTACAAAGAGCCATCAAATATCTAAAACCCCTGTTAGATAAATGCATAGAATAGCTACTACAGCAATAAGTTGTACTCAGGTAAATACTAGTACACAAGCCATCAGATACAGCTTAATGATATAATAGTGGTAGATCCATATACAAGTTTGGTTTCGACTAGACTTATTCAGATTATGTGTATCTATAGCTCAAGGTACACACAGATTTATAAAGTCCAATGACGTAATCTGCTTGGCGTACATATTTCTGTCATTTCATTTTTAGCACACATGGAGCAGAGCACTGACCACAGTGGCCGACCAGGAAATATGGTTTAGAAAAAAATCACGATAGTCTTTGCCTTTGAATTAGTTTGTCTCTTACTGTGGGCAGATACATTTAGGCCGCATACTGTGAAATATGAGCTTACTTTTAGAGTTTACAAAGCCAGCTGATAACCTATTCTAGTTACAATAGATCAATAAGCTTCCACTGATTTGCGTCATATGTCTTCAGCATAATGTGTAAACACAGGCCTTACCTTCTGCTGCTGTTGTGCAGTGATTTGAATGTTTATAGTAATGTACCTAGGGCTGGGCAATATATAGATATTATATTGATATTGTGATATGAGACTAGATATCATCTGGGATTTTGGACATCGTAATATTGTGATATGGCATAAGTGTTGTATTTTCCTGGTTATAATCACTTGAGTTTTATTTTATAATGAAATAAAAAGGTTTCATGTTATCGTCGTCACAATAGTGATAAGATATTTGGTCAAAATCAAGGTGATATTTGATTTAGTTCATATCGCCCAGCCCTATAACATTAAACCACTGAATAACCATCAGAAAAGAACCTCACATTTTTACATGAAAGAGTTTAAGAACCAAGCTTGCTAAGCTTGAAGAGGCAAGCATAAGCTAACAGTATGAATATAGACTAAACATAGATACACATGAATAACCATGGGTTACTGTCTGACCAGGTCTCTTGAGAATGAGACATCTGGTGTCAATGAGATTACCTCTATGAATAAAGGTAAAATAAATCAATTTTAAAAAAAAATGTCATAATTTAACCAGCCTGTCCACCTGTTGAATCATTACAGACAATGTTTTAAGAATGAATACGTTTGTGGGGCTAACAGGCATAAAGGCCTGATAGCATCACAGTATATTTAGTGTGTATCTATGGATTAACTGTATTCATTACTGGCCTTTCCTTCTTGAAAATAGGTGGTGCTAAAGGTGATTTGCATTTCAGGGCTTTATAAGAACAATATCATTATTATGTTGTGGACAAAAACAGATGTTATTTTCTCAATTGTATGTCTTGAAATACAATCAAATAAAGGTTGTGTGTCCATTAGTATGTTTATTTCTTTCTTATTGTTTGTGTGCGTGTGTGTGTGTGTGTGTGTGTGTGTGTGTGTGTGTGTGTGTGTGTGTGTGTGTGTGTGTGTGTGTGTGTGTGTGTGTGTGTGGGTGTGGTGGGGGGGGGGGGACTTGACTGGCTAAGGCTTATTCTGCATTCACACTGCTAGCAAACATTACTTCATTTGCAGTATATATTGGCCATTTAACTCATGCTTTTATTTAGAGTGACTGAAAATTATACAGGTGCAGTCCTAGAGTCTGTGTTGCTCCTCACACCCACCCGGAACAGCTTTATGCCATTTTGGGGCAAGAAAGATAATATTAGTGCAAGAATAGTCTGGCAGCTCTGTACACTATTCTGAATCATTAACCTACAGTATATGATTAAAACACTACTAAGTGCATTAAAACAGATGCACAGTTGTATCGTGGCATAGGGTGGCACTGGAGGAAATGTCAAAGGCTCACAAGAATTCAGGCTCACAGAAGAATTGAATTTGAGGATTTGGCCTAAGGGTGGCACACTAGAGGCCATGCAGTCATTAAAATCAGTATCCTCAGTAGACCTTGAACATGCTCAGCTAATTCCATGAAAATCTCGAAAGTAGTTTCCAAGATATGTGAATCTCTTTGTGATGATGATGGAATAAAGACAGCATTAACAGGAAAGAAAAACAGACATACCTTTTAGAGAGTAATTGTTTTAATTAGAAAACTGTTTTACATCTCTATCGTGTAGGAGGCCTTTTCCTAAGTTGCTCCTGGGACTGGTGAGATCAAACAGGGAGAAGGTGTAGAAAATGGCTAGGATGTGTGTGAGGGCTTCTTAGTGCAGCGGTTCGCAACCTTTTTAAATGGAAGGCCCCCCAGTTTGATATGCATTAGCCCACGGACCCCCATTTGATATAATTTCTTATCTCTGGGACTGCGATCTAGTTACTGTAAAATCCTTGTTAATTTAACTCTGAGAGTGTACAAATGCAACCAAACCATTTAGCTGGACGACCCCGGACTTTGAAGACCAGGCCCTTAGTGCATTGTTTCTCAAATGGGGGTACATGTACCCCAAGGGGCACCTAGAGTTACTACAGGGGATATGTCATGAGAGAAGGTGGTACGAATGTATTTTACTGCTCTGTTTAAAGATACAATGGTGACATACTTTAAGTGAACCAGCTGAGCTTTAAAGTGTTAACCCAGTTAGACCCGAGGCCGATTCTAAAAAGGCCTTCCAAATGCCTTCGAAAATATTCAAGCTTCCCGAATTGAAGCAAAACGTATTTGCGCATTATTTGAACATATTGACATCAAAACTGGACTTACTGAAATGTTATGGCCACAATTTAAAATAAATCTGCTCAAGAATTGCAACACTCCATTTCTTTGTGATGCTATATTCTTCAAAACGTGGGTTATAATCAATCATTCATTCATCTATTGCAGTTTTCTAAGCAAAACGTTCGGGTGAAGCCAAAACATTTGAGACCCAGTTAGAAAACCGGTTGGGGTCTGGATGTCTTGTCCCAGTCTTCGCGTATTTGATCGATCCAGTCGTTGTAGTTGGACACCTTGGTGTAGATGCCCAGCTTGTCTTTCTTGCCGCAGCCCTCGCCCCACGACACCAGGCCGACCAGGAACCACGTGTCTCCGTACAAAGTGACCATGGGGCCCCCGCTGTCCCCTTTGCAGGCGTCCACAGCCTGGCCGAGGATGCCGGCGCACAGCACGTTGTCGGTGATGTTGTAGGTCATCGCGGTGGCGCACGTGCCGTGGTCGACCAGCGGGACCTTGATGACGTTGAGCGCCGAGCTGAACTTCCCGGTATCCTCGCCTTCCTCGCCCCAGCCGGTCACCACAGTGACCGTGCCGTTGAGGTGGAGCACGCGCTCGGCCATGCTGCGGCTCGGGAGGCACGCGGGGACGATGAAGTTGGAGAGCGGGGCGGGGGTGGCGAGGCGGAGCAAGGCGATGTCGTTGTCCACCTTGGTGCTGCTCATAGTGTAGTTGGGATGCTTGAAGATGCCGTTCTGATCGACCGCCAAGGTTTCCTCCGTTCCCTCAATCTTAAAGCGCTCGTAGTCACCTGCAGTAGTGATGGGTTTAAAAACACGAGGAGACATTATTATAGTCTCGCGTAGACAAAAGATCAGAGATTTCTGCTTATCGATATGCTGGGGAGCTCTAAGTTCAATGTATGGGCTATAGAACGGCAGAGAAAATCTCCACTGACCCTGACTAAACTAAACCAGAAAACCCGCTTTAAAGGCTAATCAAAACTAAAATTACATTTTTAACAACAAAAAAATATATTAAACTTGAATAACCCTGCTCCACAGGGAGTCCAGCATTCAGCGAAGCGCTGAGCCAGACGCCATCACCAGCTTGTCCAGCCTCGGCAGCATCCCTGTCAGTCACGCTGCCTCCCCAGCAGACTGCAGCATAAAATAAGACACTTGCGACAACCGATTGATTGGTAAAACACCTGCACCATCTGACAGCACACATCAAAGGACCTGAGCCGCCCTCAGCAGGAAAAGGAGCGTTGACAGCATCACCGCCAATCAGCCTGATTACAGACAACGATGGGCCGGTCTACACAGCAGCAGTGGTTTTCAACCTTTTTGGCTGGTGACCCCCAAAATAGACTTAGATCGAACCATATACACGCACTGAACAAGTGTGCGCACACAATACAAATTTTATGGCTGTCAATGTACATTTTCTTAAAGGGGTAGCTATTACACACGAACCATGCGTCAGAGATGACAATGCACACCTCTTATCCCACAGCTCCAGTATAGCCAGTGGCCCACATTCCTCCTCTATAAAAAACTCCACTAGTTTATCAAACCCGAGTCTACACCACTGTTTCTCATCGTCAGAGCCGAGGACCACCATTTGGACCACCAGAGGTCCAAATGGACATTATGGACCTGTAACTTCCATGGAACCAAACCATTCCAAATGATTCTATTTGGGTCGATTTGTGCTCTCTCAGAGTTAAATTAACACTTGTACAGTGTAGTTTGGGGTCCCAGAGATAAAATACATGGTCATTAGGGATAACTGGGGATCCTTGAGAATGAAAAAAGGTTGAACGGTTCCTCTCTGGTCTACAGAGAGGAAGTGAAACCCCTGACCATCGTGGTGCCAGGTTCCTCAGGGTTCGCATCAGCAAGAACCTAGGCTGGTCACACCACACGCCCACCAGACAACAGCTCTCCTTCCGCCGCAGACTGAAGCGGTTCGACTCAACTTCTATGTGTACCAAGGCTGTGTACCAAGTACTGTGTATTGAATACTGTATATACAGGTGTGTACACCTTACATGCAGGTACTGCATGTACACCTCAAACCACAAGAATATGGAAGTTGCCTGAAAAGAGGCACTGACTTGCAAGGAAGGCAGCAGAAAACAGGAAACCACAGGTAGGATGTGAGCCAAAGACAAAATGTAAGATTAATATCACTCCTCTATGACAGACGGAGTTTGGGAATTAATTTGAAGCTACATCAATCAATATGAAGCCTCTTTACTTTCTTATTTGTGTTTAGTAAATGCTTCTATTTGACTATCATGATATAGTCCGTCAGCAAGTCGGAGCGAGTATCTCACGCCATATGCTTGAAGGAGTAGTTCACCCAAACAATTACCTATTTTCTATCAACACCCCATGAAGCCTTGAATTCATGGACACCCACACATCACACTTACACCCACCCACACACACACACACACACACACACACAAACACACACACACACACACACACACACACACACACACACACACACACACACACACACACACACACACACACACACACACACACACACACACACACACACACACACACACACACACACACACACACACACACACACACACACATCTACATAGTTTCCAAGCCAAGAGGAAATCTACACACCATTGTTGGCTGGCGGGTGTTATTTGTATGATATCCCAGTTGCTAAATTATGTTTTTCTTTACCTTTTTAACCATGCAATGTCTTTTTTTATCAACTTAGAGAGATAGAACAGATAGAATACTTTAATTACAAATATAGCCCATATAACATGCAAAAGCATCAACAATGTCACAAAAAAGCTGAAGCTTGTTTCCATTGCGGCACATTTGCACACCTAAATCTAATATCTCTGCTGTCCGGCAGAAACCAGCTAACTCCAAAATGTTCCTTTTTCAGGAAATGAAAAAAAAAGTGTTTCAATGCATCACAATCATTTTGACCTTTTTATCCATTCATGTTGGCTATTGAAAAATAGCAGATCTACAAGCTCACAGCGCGACACTTTGTGCCGTGCTGCGAGCTTGTACATCTGCTATTTTTTTTAATATTAGAAAAATGTCGAAAATGTTTAGGACATTTTTTATATTTTTTATACAGCTCCACGGTCACTGCTATCATTTGCTGATCCTTCTTTTTCTAGCAGCCATTGATCACGACTGGCCACTAGCATCATCCTCACTGTATTCATATGATAGTTGCTCCACTCTCCTTCCTATAGGGCTTTATAATAATAGGCTGCACTTGAGCTCTACCAAATATAAATAGACATAAATGTACTCGTAAATAATGATGCACAACATATTATTTTTGATACAAACAATGCAGGTTACTTTCTAATAACATGAACGCATTGATTTATATCCCAAAAAGTTGCTGCAGATGAAGCCTTTTCAAGAGCAAACTGTAGCAGCAATAGTATAAATTGTGTGATGCATGACTTCCAATTTAGTGGACAGATGGTCATCATGATTTCCTCCCAACACAAAATCAATACTTGCAAGGGTCTCCTACTTTAGAAGGAATCCATATTCCTGAGCTGTTGGGCTTGTTTACATTTCAGCCATCTTGGATATTGACAAGATTATTTTGCAGTTACAACGGCTGGCCAGTGTGTAGCAGTGTATAGGGTGATGCTTTAGAGTCCACTGTGGTGGCTCATACAGTATATGCAACTCTGACAAACCTATTCTTATAAAAGAAAATGACTAATAGCTGTCCACTGTAGTGACCAGTATGCGTGAAAGGGTTCAAAGTAAAACATACATCTTCTCTTCTAGGGGTCCCTGGCACAAAACCTTTTCAGGTTAAATACATATCAATTTGGGGGTCCTTGGCATGAAACAGTTTGAGAAACCCTGGAGTAAAGAAACGTATACTGTAGCTCACCCAGTCGCACTTTGAAACGGAGGCTCTTCTCCAGACAGTGAGCTGCAGTCAGAACCCAGTTCTCATCTATCAGAACGCCTCCACAGTGGAACCTGCCTCTGGCATTCAGTAACAGAGCCTATTAAAACACACACACACACACACACACACACACACACACACACACACACACACACACACACACACACACACACACACACACACACACACACACACACACACACACACACACACACACACACACACACTCTATAATATGCTCACATGATGACGAGTACCGAGGCAACAGTTTTTTTTAATAAAGTGACATACTGTGAAGTTAGGTTTTACCTGCCAAGGGCTCTCCCCCTTCTTGCCCACCTCCCCTCCCACCATCCAGGGTAGCAGGCCTTCCACCGGCCCGTCGTATGACGTCCTGCTGATCAGAAGCTGACCACATGAGGAGCTTCCTGTACAGGAGATACAGACAGAAAGAGGGTGGCCACTTCAACTTGCCAACTCTCCGGAAAGAATATAGCTGAAGCTTTGAAAGTGCATCTCTCTACTGGCCATGGGGATGACTACACTGGTTGCTAAAAACAAAAAGTCCTATTTAGTCTAAGGAAATTATCCCCCAAACACAATTGGCCCGTGTTTGGGGGAGGGAAGCCGGGCGGGGAAGGTGTTATTTGTCACCACACGTAAAGTACTCCTGGGACGGCACCTGTCAGCGGGGAGTGTCGAGCGGGAGGAGGACGACGAAGGCTCTACGTCCTCCCGGTGCTGGCTCCTCACTGGCAGGTCAGCCAGTAGGTTAAAACAGCAGTGGCAAGCACTCTAAATGTAATCAGTTGAACCCTGCATTCGTATTCTGGTGAGCTTATACGGCAATTTTTGGTGAAGAGATTTGGCGTAAATGGAAAAAAGTTCATGTACTGTAACTCAGATCCGTTTGACTAAGGATAGAGGGTTTAAGTGGTTAAAAAAGAAAGAAAGACATTTAAGGCAATTGTCTCACCAATAGGGGCACAGGTTTTGCCATTGTCGTCGAGTCGGTAACCTTTGATGCAGTTGCAGGTGCGTCGGTGGCTGCCCTCGATCTCTGTACAGTCATGGTTGCAGTCACCGTTGTTAACAGAGCAGTTAGAGGTCATGCTGGCTGCAGAACACAAACAATACATTTTGGAAACCTTGTAGCCATACAGTATGTCCAAAACTGTTACTTCCCAGAAAAACTGGTAAGACGAGGTACGGCATTGATTTACGGAAAAGAAAAAAAACAAAACAGACACTCATATATGTTACACACGCACGCACGCGCGCACACACACACACACACACACACACACACACACACACACACACACACACACACACACACACACACACACACACACACACACACACACACACACACACACACACACTGTGATCATGGGACCTGTGTGACACCGGCACCGGCAACTAAGTGTAAATCAGGCATAACTCCAACCCCAACCTCTAAAAACCTCATCCTAAACTAACCCCCAACCTGGATCTTTTCCTAATTGTAGGCGTAACTCAAAAAGGATTTTGAATTTTCTTTTACACTTGTGGGGACATTTGGCCCTCACAAGTGTAGTAAATGCAGTGCTACTCACGCTGGTCACAGTATTTCCCCTCATAACCCGGGTCACAGCTGCAGGCATAATTCTGGTATTGATCAACACAGGTCCCATGAGCACAGCTGTTTGTAAGACATTGGTTCCCGTCTGAAACACAACGAGATCAATATGGTATTTTAAGTCAGTGGACTGGGTCCAACTGGTGGTCCGTGAGGGTATTGCAAGTGGGCGCCCAAATAATTTGCAAAACATTGTGATTTGAATGATAATAAAACATGAATATCCATTTTTTAAATGTTTCTTTCTTTAAAACCTTGAAGAAAAGAAGTTTTTTTTCATACCAATAAATAGGATCTATACTATCTATAAATATACTATGTTAGTTTCATTGATCCAACCCGCAGCCCACCCATCTGACCACTTAAAACCGCAGCCAAAAGGCTGCCGTGTTAAGTGTTCTGCATTTCAGTGTGTTTTTTCATACAAACAACTTTTTCTTACCTATGTAGCGGGTCCAGAACTCCAGCTGTGAATTCAAAATGTACAGTCAGTGAATCATTTCCTCCCTTTGAAGGATACCATTCCCTTACCAATCTTCTTTGCACCTTATGGTAAATACAAACTCATTTAACTACCCACGTAGGACCCCAAAAGGATAATGAAACCAGAAAAACTGGTTCCTCATATTATGGCCCCCTTTCCACCAAAAGAACTTTGGTTCTAGAACTGGTTCCATTGGATCAGTTGGATCCTTGGAACCGTGGTGGATTTGAACCCAGAAACTCTGTGGTAGTGGGTGGTGACTTTACCACTGCGCCACCCGAGCGCCATTAATCAAAAATAACTTTCTTATGACTTCAATTAAAGTGAGACAGTGAAAGCCTGGTAGGTCTTACTTAGCCTGGTAAACCCTCCCTCCGGAAATCTCATTTCCATTTGATTTCAGGAAGGAGTCTGGCATGAACGCCCATTCTGCAATATTGGGGAGTTTCCAGCGAAATCAGGACCTAACCGCGCCTATCAGCGTCGTCGCTCATCGTTCTGTGATTGACAGCTTACGTTGGCCAATCAGGTGGCGAGTTCGAGTGAGCCCGAATGAAGCCGAGTGCAGCCTGAGAGCCGCCGACAAAAGACGAACGGCAGCCATTGTTTTTTGTCCGAGTGCCGTCACTTCTTAGTTTCGTTCTTAAAACGGTCTCAAACTTCTTTTTTGAGGCACGGAATTTACTATTAACATATCGTTTGGATAGAATTTAGTTGTTTAACTTCATATATGTGGTCAATTAATCATGACAGAGCCTATTTAAAAATATAAATTTAGAGAACCGGCAGGGGCGGGGAGTGACACGCATGTATCCCAATAAGGCAACCTGTTTTCGGCATGGCCGTCCCAAAAGTCCCGTTGCGTCACATAGTCTGGAGCTCGTCAAAATGAACTGCTGATTGGCTGAAGGGGGAAAACGATCATTGGTTGAAGGGGTTGTCAGTCAACGGTATTACTCCCGCCCAACTCCAGCCCACAGACAATATTGCAGAATGAGCAATCATGCCAGACTCCTTCCTGAAATCAAATGGAAATGAGATTTCCGGAGGGAGGGTTTACCAGGCTAGGTCTTACTGTGGCCTCCCTGGTCTGGAAGATCTCCCTGGCTTCCTCGAAGTCACAGATCTCCTCATTACACTCCCGCTCCTGGTTCCCCGGTTTGAGCTCCTCCAGGAAGGAGTTGGCCCGCTTGGCCCTCAGCAGCGTGTGGGCCTCCGGTCGACTGGAGAACACTGGACACAGCCAGGAAGAAACAGTAACAAAGTACATTTACTTGAGTACTGTACATTTTCTACTGTAGGCCTATCTGTGCTTTACTTGAGTGTTTGTATTTGTGGATACCTAACCCTCGCTACATTTCAAAATACTGTACTTTTGACTCCACTACACTTCTAGGAACGGAAAAAGGACATTATGAATGAATTACTACTTAAAAGCCCTAGCTATTTCAAATATAGTGAAAATAGCATATTGACCAGCTGAAATCACGAAATCCCCATCTTATTTCGCTGCTTGTACCTGTATAAGTCAGTGACAAATAAACACTTATTTAATCTTGAAACACGTCTTAATTTAGAAAAAAATGTAAATTATTTTGATGTTGTCTTGTTGGGATTATTTGGTTCCCATTCTTTTTTCCCTTGATACCCCCTTTCTTACATCTGACACAAGCCGAGTCCCCCATACACCACGCACACATTGTGTCAATATGCGACACGTTGTGAACTTGTGGATCTGCTATTTTCACTATTTTGAAACTTTTTCTGTTGAAAAATAAATACAATTTGTTGATTAGTTTTGACAATAATAATGACGTAAAAATGCCCCCAAGAGGAGAGCCAGGACCCCAGTTTGGCTGAAACGCTGTGTCAAGGCATCAGGAGCTAAAGCAAAGAGAGGCCTTATATGAAACCCATGCAACAATGTGTTTCTGCATGGGTTTCTGCTTCCAGTTATGATTATTAACCACTCATGTATTTACCTCAGTGATTCTCAAACGTTTTAATTTCAAGGACCCCCAGTTTGATATGCATTAGGTCACAGACCCCTGTTTTAATCTCTTGGACCCCAATCCTCGGTGTTGATTTAACGCTGTGAGCGTACAAATGGAACCAAGTGGACCCTTACGGGTCCATATGTACGCTCCCAGAGTTCTCAATCCGTAAGGTTCCACTTGGACCCCTGGTGGTCCCCGGACCCGACGTCTAGAAACGGTGACTCACCTGACACGCTGCTAACAGACGTCCAGCACAGAAGCAGCACCACTGATGCACAGAGGACGAAGCCAGCCATGACATCAATCAAACCTGGCAGCCAGTGGGATATGTCCGAGAAGAAGGCATTAGGCAATCACATTTCTCTTCTACGTGTTTATATTTACAGAGAGTTTACAGTAAAGATGATTCATGGCTACATCTACAGTGAATCTGTTCCAGAAGGAGCGAGAGCATTTTCCGGCAGCATTTCTGTCAGCATAGTTTTACTGAGGTTAGGGTTAGGGTTAGGTTTAGGCATGGTTGTTACTGAGGTTAGGGTTAGGGTTAGGCATGGTTTTACTGAGGTTAGGGTTAGGGTTAGGTTTAGGCATGGTTTTACTGAGGTTAGGGTTAGGGTTAGGTTTAGGTTTAGGCATGTTTATTACCGAGGTTAGGGTTAGGGTTAGGTTTAGGTTTAGGCATGGTTTTACTGAGCTTGGGTTAGGTTTAGGCATGGTTTTACTGAGGTTAGGGTTAGGTTTAGGTATGGTTTGACTGAGGTTGGGTTAGGTTTAGGCATAGTTTTACTTAGGTTAGGGTTAGGTTTAGGCATGGTTTTACTGAGGTTATAGGGTTAGGTTTAGGCATGGACCATGGTTTTAATGAGGTTGGGTTAAGTTTAGGCATGGTTTTACTGAGGTTAGGGTTAGGGTTAGGTTTAGGCATGGACCATGGTTTTACTGAGTATAAAGTTAGGGTTAGGTTTACGCATAGTTTTACTGATCCTCTGATGATCTATAAAGGAGATCTCAATAATGGCTTAACTGTTGCTCAATTTAGCAGAATTGTTCCGTCTCAAATTTAGCTCAGAGTGATATAAAAGAGAGCTCTCAACATAATCTCATTTAAATCTCATTTACGTCTTTTAGATACATCTCAGCTTTGTCTCAGAACGACCTATGTTGATCTGTAAAAGAGATCTCAACATAATCTAATTTAAATCTCATTTTAGCCTTTTAGATACATTTCGGCGTTGTCTCAGAACGACCTCTGTTGGCCTGTAAAAGAGATCTCAACATAATCTAATTTAAATCTCATTTTAGCCTTTTAGATACATTTCAGCGTTGTCTCAGAACGACCTCTGTTGGCCTGTAAAAGAGATCTCAACATAATCTCATTTAAGATTGGCCACTTAATCTAGTTAATTAGATGCACTGTCCTAAACTCTTTGTATTGGTTATGCAGTTATTCCTTTTTTTTCCCCACCCAGATTTAGCAACTACATTGAATTTAGTACATCTGTTCCATGTTTACATCTACCGTAAGGCTGTTCCATGATTACTTTAACAGAAAAGTTGTTCCATGACATTTACAGAAATGAGTAGTGCTGGAAATCACACATATAAATGTAAATAAAATCATTTAAATGGAATGGAATGCAATGGAATTCAAATAAGCTCACCAGCAGCAACAGCAGCACAGGAGACAATTTTCACGCTTTCCTCAATCCTCCTTTTGTTTGACACTCGAGATGAAAACAAAAACGCTACATCAGAATCTGTGTCGTATGTGGAAAAGGCCTGAATCAACATACTGATGAAACATTTCTTGATTGTACATTGATAACCTCTGGCCAACGCAGTCCAAATCACAGACAGACTCACAAACACACACACACACACACACACACACACACACACACACACACACACACGCACGCGCACGCACACGCACGCGCACGCGCGCGCACACACACACACACACACACACACACACACACACACACACACACACACACACTATCCCCAATCCTCATTTGAAATCATGTAACCTTTTGACACGAGTTAATATAAATCAAGGTGCCATCTTCATGAAATTGGAACAGAAAAAACATTCACGTTACACCAGAACAATCAAGCATGTGATTTAAATATAGCTGCTGGGTACTTACATGTGGAGAGTCACGGCAGGGACTCAATCTGTTGCATGGGCTGTTTAATCTGAGTTAATGACTGACAGATGTTTACTGACAGTCCACAATCTGAACCCCTGCACTGTCTGTCAGCACTGTCTTCCCCCACACACACCTCCCCTTTAAGCTGTCCTAATTTAACATACCGGTACACCCGGGAACTTATCGCATGAACATGCATGTGTATCAACCACTTTACTGTAACTTCTGCTACACCTGATGTCAATACAGTGAGACATTAAGTGAATAAGCTGAAAGTTAATGATTGCTGATACTATTAAGAGATATTTGTTTGTCAATCAGCGTGTTCAACTTTTGGTACCCAGCATGGGCCAGGTTATTATGTGGGTGAAATAGGATATCCTTCTTCTGTCTCTCCCTATCCAACCCCCTCTCTCTCTCTCTCTCTCTCTCTCTCTCTCTCTCTCTCTCTCTCTCTCTCTCTCTCTCTCTCTCTCTCTCTCTCTCTCTCTCTCCCCTCCACACGCACACACGCACGCACGCACGCACGCACGCACGCACGCACGCACGCACTCATGCACACACACACACACACACACACACACACACACACACACACACACACACAGTGCTCTAGGAGTAAAGGACTAATTAACTATACTAAGTTTCATACAAACTCACTGTTAACAAGAGCACTTTTATTAAGAGCCTACATGTAAACCCTCTTTCAGGTACAACATACGTACATACAACAATTATACATTGTCAGAAAAGAACAGAAAATATAAAAGAAATCCTGTAATAATTATGGGATATTCGTGGCTTTATCAAATACAGAAAGACCAGCATCTAGAGTCTAATGTCCATATTGTTTATTCAAACATATATGAAAAGAATATATTTGATAGGATCTTGCTGTACAATGGACATACAGTATGGTTAAAATATGCAAAACTCAATCAAAGTGCATAAACATCATAATAGTTAAAAATCTAATTTTGGCTGCCCCTAATGAGCATGTTAGAATTACAATAAAAGTGTGGCAGTAAATCAGCATAAAGCACACATATGGACTAATAGAGAATAGGACAATATGACACCTCATGGCCGGCACATCCTGCATGACACCACAATGACAGCAGCGCCTAGTGTCCCGTCCCACACGGGAGACAAGGGTTTGAATCCCGGCCGTTACACTCGCCCTTGCGGGGGGGGGGGGGGGGGTCTGAGGACCTGTCTATAAACGTATGGCTGGAGGCATCTTGGAAGCAGGAGTGGGAGACAGCAAGGGAGACCTACAGTATACCACGCCGGCAATGGGACCGGCTGAACCCACGTAATGGGGTCGACTGCTTCAAATCATCTATGAAGAAGTGGAGCTTTCAGGCTTCATGCTTTCATGGCATTAAGCTCGGTACTATCAGGGGGCTTAGAGTTATCCTGAACCTTAGGCTGAACCGGGTTGGCTTCTGGTGCCGAACACTGGCTGCAGCAACCGGCAAAGAAGTGCTTAAACTGAGTGCTGTTAGCCGGCACAGACTTAGCTGAGTCGTTTCCTGCTGCTGAACTCTGGTTAGGGTTCTGGTCAGAATTGCTGCCACCTGGCTGAGCCAAGTCGTCTCCTGCTGCTGGTTCTGGGATCTGGTTAGAAGTGACGGCATCTGGAGTCAAGTTGTTTCCTATTGAAGAATTTATTTCAGTTATTTCAAAAAAATCTAAATGTGTCGCATCGTGACGTATTGCAAGCTTGCAGATAATGCTATTTTCAAAACAGAAAAAAATATACATTTTAACAACGCAAATCTTGTACGGGGGTCTCTGACACATCTCTGTTTTCAGATGGGGGTCCACAGCCAAATACATATGAATTTGGGGGTCCTTGACATAAAGAAGTTTGAAATAAACTACAAGAACATACCTGACTTCCGCAATACAAAATCATAGACATCCTCCAGGTTGATGTTTTTCTTCTTCATGTCCTATACAAGCAAAATGAAACAAATATCAGTTCAGCTCAACACAGCTCAACACAGTTCTCAGTCAAACCTTTTTTTTAAAGAGCCAGTGTATGAAAGTCTACATATTAATATAGATAGACCTTTATTGATACCGTGGGGGAAATTCAGTTGCCGGAGGCAGCACAACAGTTAAGGTACACATACAGCACTGTCATGTACAACAAGGGTAACGATACAAAACGACAACAACAAGGATTCAGGGGAAGGATAACATCACAAAAAAATCAACCATCATCATCATCCAGATATCATCAATCTGGAGGCACAATAACAAAGTTATTATTGAAGAAGAGATCCGAGCACTCAAAGAAAGTGGAGGAGAGGATGTTGAGTTAAATAAAACTTTAAAGTAGTGATCTTTTTTGGTTGAAACAAAAAGGTGTTTTGTTAAAAGGTTAAAGCACTATGTGGTAATAGTAATCATTGCTACAGTATAGTGTTTGTTCAGTTACAGGGGTCTCCCTGACTCTCCAGCTGGTTAATTTTATTAAGAAAATAAAATTCTAATACAAATATCATAGTAACAAAAGGAAATCGACATCTAGTACGAGCTTTGCTCTATGCTGCTCGGTTGTCAATTCTCAATAAATGGATCGATGACAGCCCTCCAAGTGTCTTATATGGTTTGAAAAAGTGCTACGGTTAATGCCCTTGGAGAGACTATCATATGTTCTACGGGGTACCTTGTCCGAATTTGTAGAAGCATGGCTGCCCTTGGCACCATATATAGGGGATGAGTGGCGCAATGTCTTGTGTATTGGAGTGATGGAGGATGTCAGTTAGTTGCCATATTAATTGGGAGGCAGCTGATGGACACAAAAGGTAGAGCTCTACATGGCAGAGAGGGTGTTGGCAGCAATAATGTGATGATTATTATATAATGTATTTGGTGTGCAGTCTTTTAGGATTCGCTTTTCTCTTGTGTTTTTGTTTTTATTGTATTGTTATGTTGGGCTATGTTGCGCCCTCTGTCATGTCATACTCGTGCATGGTGGACTGTCTACTTTTCTTTTTGTCTAATAAAAATATTGAAACAAGAAAATAAAATATCAGGTAGGGGACAAAATTCAGCCAATCAGGAGAGAGTACCCATTTATAAGCAACATTTTTATATTGTTCCAGTCTGCTCAGTTATGTGTGTCATCACTTCCAATCGCACTTGTTTAATCTGTATCCTGACTGAGTTCTCTATCCTGATTGGATAAAATTGGTATTCCGACCTGAAAATGTATTTTCTGTTTAATTAAGAGCTGGAGAGACATGGAGACTCCTGTTACTGAATAAACACTCTACAGCAATGAGTACAATCAGAATATAGAGCAATTTAGCACTTATTTTGACCAAAGAAAATCACTTACCCTACCTTTAATGTATAAAAAAAAGGCATTTTTAAAATACATTAAAGTTCTGTTTAACTCTAACATCCTTTACACCCCTTTTTTGAGTGCTCGGATAATCTTCATTCCCGTTGATCCTAGATGTACCTCAGGGCCGCATTAAGACCCCTCAGGGCCGTGGAACACCACAAAACCAAAGGCCCCCCCAGTGGCGTAATTTCACGCACATGCACGCGTGCGTGCATGCGCCCAACCTGCGCGCGCGCAATTTTTCGGGTCTAATTCGGGTCTAATTCGGTCTAATTCGGGTCTAATTCGGTTCTATTTCACCAATATTTAGATACACAACAATTAAATACACAATTCTCACAGGGCCCTGCAGGCTGCGGGCCGTGGAACACAAGTTCCACTAGGTTCCACGGTTAATGCGGCCCTGATGTACCTTCAGTACACTTTTTAGGCTTTTTCGTCTTCTTTGAGCACCTGGTTGGCTTCTTTGTTTTTCTCAACAAAATGATAATCATTAGAATTACATTTGCAATTTCTTTACATATAACCATAAAGGTAAACTGACAGAAGGAGACTCCCTCACTGCATGGAGGTTAAGGAAAACTCCTTAGACAAGACTTAAAGAAAATATTTTTTTCTTTATTTTGAGATGCCCATAATGTGCTCGTGCTCAGTGGATTAAAAAGCAAAGTTTCAGTCCTCCCAGGACCTTCGTCAGTGCTATAATTATAGCACTATAATTATAATTATAGCACATTATGGGCATCTCAAAATAAAGAAAAAAATATTTTCTTTAAGTCTTGTCTAAGGAGTTTTCCTTAACCTCCATGCAGTGAGCGAGTCTCCTTTTGTCAGTTTACCCTTATGTTTTTCGAGACCACCGCACCTGCAGTTAATCTTCACCAAAAGGACAAAGAAAGGCGCAACAGTTCTCCTGTTCTTTACATATAACTAAACATTTAACAAAGAGAAGTCCAACGCGCTTCAGCCAGTTGAAGGTAGAAGGGCTCAGTGCTCAACAGGGACAACTTGGATCAGAAAGAATAATGCGCTTCAGAAGAGACCACCAAAAATAAAATACTGGGGCACTCGACTGGTCTACACATATTTATTATTTTGCAGGGGTGACTGACGTTTTGACTTGCGTCTTGACCTTTTATCTGGGTAGTTTCTTCTGCCCGGGTATTTTTCTTTCTGTTACAGTAACAATTACCTCACTGTTCATGATTAGTAAGAACCGTTCCAGACCACGACTGGAGCGGCGTTCAATACAGATAGGAGGTCCCTGGGCTCAGGGACAAACAAGCAACACACAGAAGCGTAAAAACTGTATATTTACTTGTGGCGACGGCAGAACAACCCGTTCTCCGCCATGGTGATTTCAGAGCAAATTCGACTGTGTTAGCAGGCCCGTGGCCTTCATGGAATTTACGGCTAATTTTTAGTCTAAGTCTGGTCACCATCTGTAAGCCCTTTAATAACTTAATCCCCTACCATAATATCCAGTCCCCGACTTAAGACAAACTATGGATCTGAGGATATCACAGTTATAAGAAAGGCAGGAGGCAGAGGGGCCCCCTAAACTTACTGGCCCGCTTCAACAGAAATATCAACTTCACCTTCACTCAGTCAAGAGACTCCACCGAAACAACCTATCCTACTCCTCTGACTAGAGAAATGCCCTGAAGCTCATGTGTTATATAAACCCACTACATCCCCGATACCTACCACCCAGAGAATTATTGTTACTCTTAAGTCTAGTCACATAGGGATAATGAGCCAACATATGCAAACCATATCACTCTTTACACCACCATGCCAACCCACAGCACATCATCATAGCACACTGTCATTGCAAAACAACTCAATGCTCACAATTCATTGCATACCAAAATTTGCACTCCAAAAACATTACTCAATACATTACTCCGCACAGCATTGCATCAAACGTTGGCATCAAACTTTGCATCAGTTACAAATCTCTACCTGTATGGGGTGTGAATTGAATGTGTATGTATGTTGCCGTAGTGTGGAATTCTCATACTCACCAAGGGCGTGATGGTGTCCTTCAAAAGAAACCCCTAGTCTATTTATCTTTATAACACTAACTCAGAAAATGAGGCTTTTTGGAAGATTAAAAGCTTCCCTTTATTTGCCCAGTTCATAGTGGGATTACAGATGTGTATTTAACAATACAAAATCCAAATACAAAATACCAATAGAAATGAAATCTAGTAATGTGTCATGTCTGTCTGGTCAGATTACAAATGCCTTAATTTAGGCTTGTCCTAAAATAATTTAGAATTTAGATTAAAAAGAGGAGGTTCCATTTAGATCTCATTCAGCCTGAAATACAGGCTCTAAATTTGGTAATTCCAAATATTTCCTTAAAGTAGCACTAAATAGGTTTAATCTCAAAAAAGAGAAATGTACCCTTTTTAAATGTAAATATTGTTTTACCTTCTTAATTTCAGTATTGTTTTACCTTCCTAATTTAAGTAAAAAATGTTTTACCTTCCTCCATGTGGAGCCATGACTGATTAACATCTGAGCAAGGTGCAAGAGAAGAAGCCCCAAAAACCTAAGAGCCCAAGGGCCCAAAGGGCCCCCAACAGCCGTCTGTGTCCAAAACCTCCCAAGTCTCCCTCAGCCTCTGTCTCCCCAGCCTCTGCTGGGATGCTCTTGTGAGCGCCCCTTTATACGGTAGTACGATGTAAAGGAAGCTCTCCAGACATCAGTGTGTAAGTGTGTGCATGTAGGTGACTTTTCGAAAGTTAAGAAAGTCAGTGTGTGTATTTGCGTGCACGTAGGCGTGCATGCCTATTCTTAGAAGTCAGACACTATAGGTGATTCTCAGAAGTCAGTGTGTCTGTATGTGGGTGTGTGACTTGTCCCACACACACAAAAAAAAAAACGCACAACATTATCAGCATGGCCATATATGGGACAAGGCGGGAACGAGGTGTTTCACTAGTCCCCTCGGGACTTGGACCTTTGGGTCTGGCCCGTCAGAGGCTAGTATGGACTCTTCTCCCGCAACCAGGATGTTGCGGCATCCGGGAGGATGCACGCGGTCCTTGGGTGTGGGGGCCTGTGGCGGCCAGGAAGGCAGGGTACGTTCCCTGAGGGCACGTTTCCTCCTGCTGCTGGCCGGCCGTGGTGAAACCCTGACAGAGGTTTTGACCTTATCTTGCTTCCCTTCCATTTGACCTGAAGGGTCATGCGTCTGGGGGTCATGCGTCTGGGGGTTAAAGGGGTGGTGCCATAGTTTTGCACTTTTTCTGTTTTTCATGTGTCTATGAGGTTGATAGAACTTCATTAAGCCCCTGGTGGTGTTTTTATGGTGTTTTATGTCTTCTCTGACTATTTTGAGTTTCTACCTGGAGGCTGAAACCTTGAGGGTCAAATGTGCCAATAGAAAAACAGCGCTTTAGTGACATAGTAAAAACATACCCTCCCCCTCATTATCATAACACAACAGGTGTGGGCATGAGGAGGCGGAGGGACTAGGACAGGTGGGTGGTGCTAAGGTGGTGGAGGAGGTGCTAAGGTGAGAACCAGGTATACTTAATGAACTGGAGGCGTGTCCACATAAAAACATAATTTTAACAATTTCTGTAAAAAAAAAATGAAAAAAATCTTCCTCCTAGTATAACCATAATACCTGATGATTATGTTTTAGGGGGGGGGGGGGGGGGAATCACTGAAAATCACAGCACCCGTCTTTAAAAGTCGCCCAAAGTGTGTCTTATACCTGAGCATAATAACAACAGAAAATCAAAATCAAATGATTCACACTTGCATGTGTGCATGTAACATTTGGTTAAAAATATCAAATCTTGGGTACTCTTTGACCTCATTGATCAGCCATAGACGCAGGCTGTATGTCACGTACCCAGTGAGTGCAGCTCACATACAGGAAATGCACATAAAGGAAATGCAGGCCTCTGCCTACTGCAAGCCTTCGAGTGCACCTCAGCAGTCATTTCAACCAGTCAATATCATATTCTTTCTTTAGGCAAATCAAGTGATAACATAATTTAAAGCCTATATCCTAAAGTGAGCTGTTCAACATAAATTACGTTCCAATACATTTCCAGATGTTCAACATTAGAGATTGTTTTAAAATATCAATATATGGGCCCAGTTCTCAAGGGAATAGGCTCGCTTCTCCCAAAGATAAGTATGAAAATAATTGTCCTGGTACCCACCGTCCTGCGCAGTTCCACAGTCTGTTGCTCTTCGTCTGCCTCGCTGCATAACCATGGTCTGACTAAGTGGAGTACGAGTAGCAGACCCATGAATAACAGAAAAACGAAGCCTATCCTCTGGGGGACAAAACAGACAGTTAAGGTACAGTCTAGTAAATAAATTACAAGGAAAAACAATGAAAAGTCAAAACAGAATTAAGAACATTACAAGTTAGGCAAACAGCATCAACATTGCAATGAAGGTTTTCAATAGTGTGTGTTATAATGGGATAGACATCCTCTAAAATGTACAGTATAGCAGAATATTGAACTTAACTGAGATGTAACAAAGAACCTTTGTGACTGGAGCATACAGCCTTGAAGCGGTTCGAGATTCTCGTTGTCGGGACAGATAAAAGATGAATTATTTGGCCTACACCATCTCAGCGAATTGGCACCGTCAATCTTCACATATCTACCTTTCCATCCTGTCATGAAACAAGTAAAGTACCGGCCGTCAAGGAACATTAACATCAGCCAAACGAAGCCGGGGCTGGTAACGGAGATTGCACTCCATACGTCAAGTTCAAAGTTTCTGACGAGCAGCATCATGGCGAAGGTCATCATGGTGGGAATGAAGAAGAGGGCAGCTGTATGCATTCTGTTTTCCCTTAGTCCGTCACAAGGACACGCAAACTGCAGCGCCAAGAGCTGCTCTAATCCAAGGAGGATGATGCAAAAAGAAGCGCTGGTCGCCAGCGGGCTCTTTCTGAACTTTTCAAATAGTGCTTCCATGCTGGACTGAAATGAAACAAGTGTCACACTTCTGCTGTCATTGGTACTGTATTTAACAGAGGAGGGTGTGTCCTCTGTTGTGACATCTTCTCAGCTGACTGGTTTCAGGTGGGCGTACATTTTAAACAGACCCCTCCCTTTAAAATTCACTCCCACCTCAAATCCAAACCGCCCCCACCCTTGCCCGGTTCAAAGCCTCCCTCAAAACCCACTATTTTAGACTTGCTTTCCCCGCCTAATTCAATTCTCCCTTTCTGCCTTTTAGTTTTAGCTTCACGTTTTTCTTTCTTTGCTTTATTTTATTGCATTTAAACTATAGTTGTCTCTTGATGAAGTTGTTTATTTTGTTTTGTTGTAAAGCGCTATATAAATTCAATGTATGTATTATGTAGACTAGAAGCTCGGCCGCCCTTCGGTCGGCCGAGGGTCTAGCCCTTCGGGTGGCCGAGGGTCTAGTCGGGGACCGGCCTACACAGGAATGATGTAAATAGGGAATGAATGCTCCACCCTTTAAATCAAACCCCATTATACCTGTTGTCATAGGACCCGTTTTGGCCATCTGTTTGCCTGTGTCCATTTATGCCCATCTGTGTGTGCATTTATGCCCATATATGGAGCTATCTGTGTCTGTGATATATGGAAATCTCTGTATGTGTCTGGGTGTGTCCCTTTTATGCCCGTATATGGAGATCTCTGTGTCTGTCTGTGTCCATTTATGCCCATTATCCTAAAGGAGTTCGCTATAAACAATGTTGTCAGTAATGCCCTTGTCATTATCCACAATGAAAACTTTTACAGCGCTGGCTCTCTTTCCTCTAGAGAAGGCTGTGTAGAGTTGGCCATGAGCGAACACAGGTTTAGGCAAGTAGATGCCAACTTGTTCATTCTCTTGGCCCTGACCCTTATTGATTGTAACAGAGAATGCTAAGCGGATAGGGAACTGTCGTCTAATGAAGGTGAAGGGAAGCTCACCTCTGTCATAGTGAGGTATTCTTGGTAGGAAGATTGTTTCACCCCTGTTTGTGCCTACTGCAATCTCACACTCAATGGGCCTCATGCAGCAATAAGTTCCTAAAATTTCCTCTTACATTTCTTCCTAAGTGAATTCCTAAGAGAAGTCAAGTCTCATTCATGACGTGTTCTTAAACTGCCAAATTGTTCGCACCTGCTGTTCTTATGTTGATGAATGTAAAATGGTAAGCGCGTGCTCGTCTATCACAATCAGTAGAGGAAACGCCCTTAAATCCCCATATAAGGCAGAATGCGGAAGAGCCGAGCCGAGCCAACCCACACCCACACACACACACACACACACACACACACACACACACACACGAATACCAGTCATTTCGCCCATTCCGCAGTTCGCCCAAAAAGTCGGACATTTCGCCCAAAAAATCGGACATTTTGCCCAGACATTTCGCCCATTTTCGCGGACATTTCGCCCATAGATAGTGAAGCTAGCTGGCCGTTTGTGTGCAAGAATGAGAGAGGGTTAGGGTTAGATAAAAGCTCTCTCTCTCTCTCTCTCTCTCTCTGTGTGTGTGTGTGTGTGTGTGTGTGTGTGTGTGTGTGTGTGTGTGTGTGTGTGTGTGTGTGTGTATATATATATATATATATATATATATATATATATATATATATATATATATATATATATATATATATATACACACACACATATATACACACACATATATACATACACATATATATACATATATATATATATATATATATATATATATATATATATATATATATATATATATATATATATATATATATATATATATATATATATGTATATGTATATATATACAATACAAATGAATTTCATATTATCCAACTGTAGAATTGAAGAAACTTTGAGAATTAATTATTTTTGCACAAATATGTCACACTTAAGAACTCAAAGGCCAGTCTAAGAGTGCTCATCAGTGTGTGTAGATTCTGTTCTTACTTGAGAACAGATCACAGCTAAGAAAACATTGGAGTATACCAAAATCTTCTTGAAAACCTCTTAAATGGGTCTAAGAAAAAAAATCCTCTTAAGAAAGTGTGCGTAGATTCTGTTCTTACCTAAGAACAGATCACAGCTAAGAAAACATTGGAGTATACCAAAATCTTCTTAAAAACTTCTTAAGTGGGTTTAAGAAGAAATTTCCTCTTAAGTACCGTTGCTGAATGAGGCCCATTGACTCTGTCCATCATTTGCATTACCACCATTCTGGTGCCATTCTTGAGAGTGCGGTCAGGACCTGATTGCAGGTTTCTAAGCAGCATGACTGGTGCGCCTACTTTCAATTTGAGGTTATGATCAGGGATTCCAGAGGGTGTCAGTGAATTGAGTAATTCCACAGTCACGTAATCCTTGTGGTCGTCCTCCTGAATTGAGTCGGCTGAAAGGTAGACTCTCTCTTCTGTAGGTAAGTCAGCCAAGCATATGTTGTTGATTTCTCGGATGTCATTGTTCAGAGGAGTGTATACAGTGCCTTTGAGAAGGTTGTCTTTGTTGATACATCCATTTTGCAGGTCAGGAAAGGTGTAAGAAATCAGAGTATTCAGATCCTTAACCAAGTGTTGTGGTGGAATTCGGATTTGAACTTCTGTGTCCTCGTGAGGGAGTTTTCCGTCCCCTAAAGCAAGAAGATAGTTGGAGAAGTCCCTTTCAGCTGTTTCTGTCCTCATGTTGATGTTAAGCTTGTGGTGCTTCATGAGAGGATACAGTGGTGACATCTGGATGCATGCTGTAACTATCTGGGCTCTGCTTGCTCTTTTAATAACAGGGAGTGTCTGCCTAGGGTCTCCACCCAGAAGGACAGTTTTGCCACCCCAAGGTTGTTGTGAGTGCATGAGGTCCCTCAGTGTTCTTTCCACACACTCAACATTAAATCGGTTAACACTGAATATCTCGTCCCAGATTATCAAGTTGCTGTCTTTGATGAGCCTAGCCAGGGAGGACTCGGCGTTGATGGCACAGACAGAGTCTTCAAAAATGTTGACTGTTCCATCTGCTCCCCAGGAACACTGTCTCCTCCTCCCTCCGTCTGCTCCTCCTGTCTGGCCAGCAGATGTTGACTGTCCCATCTGATCCCCAGCAACAGCCTTATTAGCTTTCCATTTCGCATCCCAATCGAGTTTTGTAATTCTTTGGTTCATTTTTCTTTTTTCCTGCTCCAGTTTTTGTATATAAAGAAGGACTTGAGTCGATGTCTTGAAGGCCTGCTCCTGCAATTCCTTCCGGCTTTCCATGAACTTGCACTGATAATTTAGAAGTACCAAGTTGTTACGAATTATTTCTCCTTCACCGGGGTTTAGCTTTGGTAGCTTTTCTGGAGTACTCATTTTTTTGAGAGCTGCTTATAGACTATATGCAGAGGTCTGTCAAGAGTGCTGGACTTAGCTTAGAAGCCGGCTTATATACTTTCATCTGTCACCTCGGAGTGAGAGGAAGAAAGACTATAGTTTATGCCACACTCAGAGATTTTTTGTTGACTCATCTAGTGTATGTGATGCCTTTTATGAAGTGATGTCACAATGAGTCAGCGCTTGCTCCGGAACAGCCCGATGTCAGTCATCTCCGCATACGGAGATTCCAAACCTTTCGTGCCGGATCCGAAAAACTGTGTATCGGGTCGGGTCGAGGCCTAGCTAAGATCGTAGGCAAAGGTCTGAGCTATCTGTGTGCGGAATTTGGAGTCTGTAGCACCAACCATGTGCTTTCAGGGCTCATCCATGCAATTCGGGCCAATTTGGATTCGGCGTCCATTTGGCTTCATAGTAGTCAGGACTCCGCATATGGAGATTCCGAACCTTTCGCGTTGGTTCCGGAAAACCGCATATCGGGTCGGGTCGAGGCCTAGCTAAGATCGTAGGCAAAGGTCTGAGCTATCTGTGTGCGAAATTTGGAGTCTGTAGCACCAACCATGTGCTGTCAGGGCTCATCCATGCGATTTGGCCCAATTCGGCCTCGGCTTCAATTAGTAGTCACGATATAGTAGTACATGTGGAATGGGAGTGGTATTGAGAGGGGTGGTGGATAGGATGGACGCCTCTAAATTAGATTGTGTTTTTAAGTGTCCATATGGTCACCCGGTTAAAAAAAAAGAAAATTGACGGGATGGAAATTGATTATTTTTCAATTAAAAGTAACCATATCCACCTTGGAGAACCACTTGGAGAGCAATGCTGTTAGCACACAGCTGTGGTCCACACCGATCCCGCAGACACATGGGGTGGTAGGCGCTTGGGGTCTGAAACACTAGAAAAAAAAAGAAAAAAAAACACAATACACAAGGAAATACAAATAGGGGAAAAAGCATCCATGTGGGGGGGGGGGGATGTGATGGTGGAAAACAGAAGAAACAAATAAATAAAACAAATACAATTTGCCGTGAATTATTTATACCTGAGCTGAGCTTTACTAATCCACAAAATATTTTTTATTTGAATTGCTTGGTTGTTCCCATAGACAGGAGGGATTTCAGAAAAAAAGGCCTTCTATAAGGAGGTTAGAGGCATTTGGGGGTAAAAGTTGGGAACAAGGCCATTTTACATAATTCAAGGGTGCTGAATCAGAAAAACACGGTTCCCAAGCAAAATTCTTAGTGCTTAACCTCCTAATTTGCATATTAAAATGGCTGCCGATTTTGAAGTATTTCTTAAATAACTCTATAACAAAACAATCAAATCTGACAAATAAAGTGTATATATTTATATTCTGAGGGTCAGACAATGTGTGGAAGGTATTTATAATGTAATATATGTAAATAAATGTAAATAATGTAAATAAATATGCAAATTAGAGGCCACTATTACAGAAAACGGTTTCGTACTTAAAGTGATCCATCCGCATCCCCCTTATTTTATTTTATTTCTACTTATCTGTATGTTTACCATCCTTAAGACATCTAAAATACATATTTAGATCATGTAAAAATCCTGGTACATTTGGCCCCTGATGACCAAAAAATAAATTGCCCCCATGTATAACTCACCCCCAGAATGAGTTAGAGCCACAGAACTGGTACTGATAACTGAACACAAACTACTTTCAACACAACTATATAGAGTGGGATGGGGATGGCTATAGGTACACTTAGACGGCCAACAGGGACTAGCTGAAATGTATTAAGCCCCGCCCCTCTGTGTTCCTATTGGTTGGGCTTTAAACAGCCATAACTCCAATTCCCAGCATCGAAAACCTATGAAACTTCCTAGATGCGCTTAGACGGCCAACAGAAGAGGCTGACATTGTTTAAGCTATGTAGCCTAACTTTTCAGTTGATTGCCATACAGGCTTGTGTCCCCCCCCACCCCCGATGGGCCCTGCCTAGTACAGCCTAGTCCAGCCTATTACTGCCTAGTCCTAGGACTAGGCTAGACCTGGGTGTACTAGGCTTTACTGTACTAGACTCTGCTGGGCTCTAATAGTCTGTTTTCAGCTCTAGCAGGCTTTGCTAGGCTGTACTTGGCTTTATTAGGCTATAGAAGGCAGTACTTTACTTTGGCCTACAAATGTTCATGCAAAACTATTGGTGGTGCACACACAAACTATTGCCCGTGTACACAGTGGTTAATCCCAATGGTCTGAGTATCTACAGGGCTGACAAGGGACTAGCACAGCCTAGTACAACCTAATAGAGCCTAGTACAACCTAGTCTTAACTAGTCCAGTCTGTTCCATGCTAGTATAGCCTATATCGCCGTCCCCTAGTCTGTTCCATCAAAAGGCTGGACTAGGCTAGACCTGGGTGTACTAGGCTTTGATGTTGTAGTCTCTACTGGTCTCTAATAGACTGTTTTAAATTCCAGTAGGCTGTGCTGGTCTGTACAATGCTATATTAGGCTGTACAAGGCAGATCTGTACTATGGTCTACAAAGGTTCATGCAAAACTATTGCTCGTGCACACACAAGCTATTGCCCGTGTTCACAGTGGTTAGTCCCAATAGTCTGAGTATCTACAGGGCTGACAAGAGCCTAGCACAGCCTAATAGAGCCTAGTATAGTCTAGTACAGCCTAGTACAGCCTAATCTATCCTAGTCCAGCCTTATCAGCATACGCATAGCCTTGTACCCCCTCCCCTATTCTGTTCTCCCAAAAGGCTGGACTAGTCATGGGTGTACTAGGTTGTACTATACTAGACTCTACTGGTCTATAATAGGCTGTTTTAAGCTCTAGTAGGCTGTGCTAGGCTGTACTAGGCTCTATTAGGCTGTGCAAGGCAGATCTGTACTATGGTCTACAAAGGTTCATGCAAAACTATTGCTCGTGCACACACAAGCTATTGCCCGTGTACACAGTGGTTAGTCCCTATGGGTTGAGGATCTACAGGGCTGACAAGAGCATAGTACAGCCTAATAGAGCCTATTAGAGTCTAGTACAGCCTAGTACAGCCTCATCTATCCTAGTCCAGCCTTATCAGTCCTAGCATAGCCTGGTACCCCCTCCCCTATTATGTTCTCCCACCAGGCTGGACTAGGCTAGACCTGGGTGTACTAGGTTTTACTGTACTAGTCTCTGCTGGGCTCTAATGGTCTGCTTTCAGCTCTAGCAGCCTTTGCTAGGCTTTACTGGGCTCTATTAGGCTATAGAAGGCAGTACTTTACTTTGGCCTACAAATGTTCATGCAAAACTATTTCTCGTGCACACACAAGCTATTACCCGTGTACACAGTGGTTAGTCCCTATGGGTTGAGGATCTACAGGGCGGACAAGAGCACAGCCTATTACAACTTAGTCTAGCCTAGTCCGGCCTGTTCCATGCTAGTATAGCCTATACCACCCTCCCCTAGTCTGTTCTCCCAAAAGGCTGGACTAGTCTTGGATGTACTAGGCTGTGCAGTACTCTACTGGTCTCTAATAGGCTTTTTAGCGGCTCTAGCCGCTCTATACCTGACTTTGTCTGTGTGCGTCAACGTTCTGATTGGTCAGGTGCGTCAACAAAGTGATTGGTCAAGCTTCACGCGACACATGGCTATAAACACATTATAAACACATATCGATGACAAAATGTATCAAAGGCACCGCTACCTTCACACAGGGTGTGATTTTTTAATCTCTAGTAGGCTTTGCTAGGCTGTACTAGGCTATATTAGGCTGTACAAGGCAGATCTGTATTATGGTCTACAAAGGTTCATGCAAAGCTATTGCTCGTGCACACACAAGCTATGGCCTGTGTACACAGTGGTTAGTCCCTATGGTCTGAGTATCTACAGGGCTGACAAGGGACTAGTAAAGCCTAATAGAGAGTATTAGAGTCTAGTACAACCTAGTACAACCTACTCTAGCCTAGTCCAACCTGTTCCATGCTAGTATAGCCTATAGAAATGATTTCATGTGCATGCCATAAGCAATGCACAACACTTCGTTGCAAATGCCGGAAATCTGCGTTACAATGCACAGCCACGTGTGCATGTCAGCAACGGAGTGATGATCAACCTCCTTGTATGAATGTGGTCTAGTGTCTAGACTTTCGTTCAACAATGGCCAATACAGTATCTTTAGAGTACTAAACCGTTATCTGTTATGGGGGCCGCTATTTTGCATATTTCGGAGTAGGCTGATTATTATATTATATTATATTATCATATTATATTACTTACAAATTCTTTACTCACATTGTAGAAACTGTAGACACTTCATTTGTCAATTTTGCTTGCCTGGCCACAGAGTTATTGAAGATAAAAAGGTGCGAATTTGCCAATTTGGCATCCATTCAGATATGCAGATTAGAAGGTCAAAAACTAAACATTTAGCATGGGGAAAAAGTATGTATTTTAGATGTCCTAAGGATGGCAAAAATACAGATAATTAGGAACAAAATAAGGGGGATGCACCTTTTGCACCGTTTGAGTACTACGGTACATCATTTTATGTAATGGTGGCCTCTAATTTGCATATTTATTTACATTTATTTACATTTATTACATTACAAATATCTTCCACACATTGTATGACCCTCAGAACATAAATATATACACTTTATTTGTCAGATTTGCTTGCTTTGTTATAGAGTTGTTTAAGAAATACTTCAAAATCGGCAGCCATTTTGATATGCAAATTAGGAGGTTAAGCACTAAGAATTTTGCTTGGGAACCGTGTTTTTCTGATTCAGCACCCTTGAATTATGTAAAATGGCCTTGTTCCCGACTTTTACCCCCAAATGCCTCTAACAATCACATATTTCAGAAATCCCACCGGTCTATCATGAATCCCAACCTTGACTGTTATTTTTCAAAGAGTGGAAATTCCGTTGTGGTTATTTACCCGAATCAAGTGTCGGTAGACAAACTGACCAGCCAAAGTTTACCAGCATTTGTCTGCTGGCTGGTGGCAACGTCCCACCCTGTTGTCAAGCTACCTGTAGCTGAGATCAAGGGAACTGCAGGGACCAGTAGTGAGTCCCAGAGGCGTTCCCAGGAATTACATTTAGGGCAGGCGAGATCCCCCTCCCCCCACTCACCCCCCGACGGCCACTACTCTGTTTGGATTTTTTTCACTGCCGTTTTTCAGTCAGTCTTTCACTTTATTTTCCCAGGGGAGGCGAGATTTTAAGTGATATGTTTTGAAGGCGTACGACCCCTGGGGGAGAGGCGGAGGCGGGGCTCCTATTAAGGACCACAGAGGAAACCTCATCAGTGTGTTTGTCATAATGTTCTCTTTTTTTTGCCATCTCCTAAAGTGCACTATATTGACGCCACATTTTATACTTCACTTTCATGTGACGGTGCTGTCACCTAAAGACGTCACCAGAACGATTCTCTGAAGGTAGTAAAAAAAAGTCTCCAATGCCGTTTTTCAGTCAGTCTTTTACTTTATTTTCTGGGGGAGGCCCAGAATAACATTTATAACAAGTGTTAATAAGTATTATAATGCATTATAAATGCGCTTGTGAGACAACGGATGGAAATGAGCTTCTACCTAAATCCGGCATGTTTACATGAGATCATGTTCAATTGATTGAATGCTTGTACTTGAATGTTCATTAATGTGCACCTCCCACGTAAATAAACAAATAAAGTAAGTAAAGCTTAAAATGCATTATAGACACGACCATACAGTCTTACATTTCGTTTTTCCCAGGCGAAGAGGCCGTCCAAAGGTGGACATGAGTTGGCACGGATGAGTGCTGCCCAGGGGGCAACCAGAAGAGTAGATCGAGGAGGTACGGACACTTAAAACGAGACCTTGGCCCACAGGCGCCTGACAGTTTACTATATGTCAGAGCTTCCTGTGGATGCTAGAAAAGCTTCCTATGCTGTTCTTTTTCTATTGTTTGTTTTTATTGAGGAAAAGGCACACGGCACAAAACGAAGGACAGGGGGGGGGGGGAGGTCAGACGAGACGAGTAAACTAAACTGACCGATGGACCGATGGGGGGGGGGGGTTTCTCTGGCAATAGCTCAGGACAAATTTGCTAGCTTAGGACCAAGTCAAGTACTGTGTGTGGTCACTGAATGGGATATACGTGACATCGAGCTGTGTTGGTAGGGGGCGTACAGCGGGGACGTTAAAGGCACAATCGTGACAGAGGGGGTGTGTCCGTTTGTAGCTTGTTGCTCTCTCTGCTTCCCGTGTTCTGACCGGGTCTCTCGTTCCAAATCTATAGCAGCGGGTCCGGGAAAAATAACCCAACACCGGGTTTTTCCTTTTGCAGCAGAGTACATTCTGGGGTCAGGTCAGAGAAGGTCGACCTTACAATTATTTGAAAACTTTAGCTACTAGTTACTTTTCAGATATAAATTATGATATTATGAAACATAACATTAACCACTTTAGCCCTATTTTATACCGAGGATATTGGAAAATAGCCGATCTACAAGCTCACAACGCATCGCGACACGTTGTGAGCTTGTAGATCTGCTATTGTCAAATATTGTTGTACTTTTACTTTTGGTACTTTAAGTATATTCTGATGCCAAAACTTTTGTACTTTTACTCATGTACATTTTTAATTCTGGACTTTTACTTGTAACAGAGTACTTATACATTGCAGTATTGGTGGTACTTTTACTTAAGTAAAGAATTTGAGTACTTTTTCCACCACTGCAGACAAGATACTAAAGACACTTTATTGACACCCTCTGCAGGAAACCAGGAGGTGCCCCCTTGTGGTCTGGAGGTGAAACAGTTACTTCAAATGTAATGAAAATACCTGTTTTAAACTCCATGAAAAGGAATAATGGATGATAATAATAATAATAATAATAATAATAATAATAATAATAAGAATAATAATAATAATATTAATAATAATAAGGGTAATAATAATAATAATAATAATAATTGTAATAATAATAATAATGATAATAATAATAATAATAACTAGAAAAAGTGCTCCTCGGAGCACAATTCTCGGCCAGCAGACTTGTGTTGGGAATGTTGGGAATGTTCTAATTCTTATGTTCTAATTAGAACATGTTACTGTGTCATAGTAACATGACACAAGTGTCCTATCTGTGTCCTATCCGTCTGTTTTATCCAAACCTTAGTTGGATAAAACTGGTATCCCCACCTGGAGTTACTGTATAACTGTCCTATCCGTCCTGTCTGTATAAGTGTCCTATCCGTCCTGTCTGTATAAGTGTCCTATCCGTCCTGTCTATGTAAGTGTCCTATCCGTCCTGTCTGTGTAAGTGTCCTATCTGTCCTGTCTGTATGTCCTATCCAATTGTTACAGTATCCGCCATTTCTCAGCCATTTCGTGATTATTCCTGTCTTACCTCACTTTGAAAGAGGCATAGACTCTTTCAAAGTGACACATGTATTTATAGCCCGTTATATGTCACTAGCCAATCAGATCACACTATTTCACCGTATTGTCAAGTGTCACGTGAGGCTTGACCAATGTTAGCTTGACATGTGGAAAGTGAAAACAATGTCTCCTGGCGGAGACAATAAGATAGTGTATTGTTTCTTGTTTTCGAACACAGACTAGAGTCTAGACAATCAAATCTGTATCCACAAATAGCACAAGTCTGCTACCTTGTATTGTATCTGGTTCATCTACTGTGAATGAGAAAGCTGTGATGCTCAGTTTTTTTTAACTGACACTTTGTGTCTGCTGGTTTTCTCTTTGATCAAGCATCAAACTCTAATGCAACACAGGTCTCACTTGAATTTGAGCCTCCATCCCACAATTTAAATGTACAGGCCTTCTATCATTAGTGAAGTGTATAGGCTCTAGGAATTGATTCCTTTAGGAAAAAATAATTTAAAAAAAAAAACACCAGGGCCTGATAAAATGTATCCATAACATTTAAAATGTATACTGATTTTATTGCAAAAACTCTCATCCATATTTATTATTCAACCTTGACCTGTAATTAAAAAAAAGACCCATGTTCTTCCCCCATTAAAAGTTGGTGAACCCTCAAACCTCAATAATGTCTAACTTGTCAGTACTTGCTGAGTTACTGTAAATTCTGTAACCAACAAAAAGAGTTTTTCTATGACAATGCAAATGTTCCTTGTGATCAATCTGGTTTTAGGAAATGTCACAGTGTAAAGAAGCTACTGAAATAGTAAATGGGGTTTTAATATGAAATAGCATTGTGCTGCCCTTTTATTGATTTCTTCAAAGGTTGATACTGTGGACTATAATAAAGCATACAGGTTAATTTATATGGGCAAGGCTGACTATAGGTGTTCAAGTGCTGTAGAGTAACTTAAGTACATTTACTCAAGTACAGTACTTACACTTACAGGAATTTGTACTTTATGGGAGTGTTTTCAATTTTCAATACTTTTACTTCTACTACATCTCAGAGGCAAATATTGTACTTTTTACTCCACCACAATTATTTGAAAACTTTAGTTACTAGTTACTTTGTAGATTTGAATTATTGTAACAAAACATGCATTAACCACTTCAGCCCTATGCATACAAGCTCACAACATATCGCTTTGCGACGCGTTGCAAGCTTGTAGATCTACTATTTTCAAAGCATTTTTATACATTTGGAAACTTGTGAAAAGGGACATTTTGCACAATTAGTGCTTTCACTTTCAGTACATAAGAGTTTTAATGCCAATACTTTTTTGTTTACTTTTACTCAAGTACATTTTGCATATTGATATTGGTACTTTTACTTGTATTTCTACATTGTGGTATCGCTACTTTTACTTGAGTACTTTTACCACCACTGAGCATAGGTTAATTATGGGAATATCTGACAATAGGTCTTTTTTTTAATATATATCTTGCTGACAGGACTTAGGCTGTGTTCAGGCTGATGTTTTGTTTACTGATGTTTTAACTGTCCACAAGAGGGTGCCACAAGATACTGTTCTAGGACCATTGCTATTGACGCCGAAGAATACACCAGTGATTTATAGGCAAAACTGTCTCTCATGGAAACTTAAATTTTTATACAGATTGTATACAGAAGTCCAAAACATAAATGTATAGTCGCATAGTCTTGCCTCTAAATACACATCACAGGGTGTCCCAAGATCTCAACACCATTCAAACACAGTCGAACAATGTCAAGGCTTTTTAATCAATGACAACTTGTCTTTTAAACTTTTTGTCTTTTAAACTTTTGAATGTTGAAGGCTTTTTCAGTAAGATATCATGTTTTCTCTGAATGCAAAAAAATAAATTAGTGGCTGCCACGTTTTTATTTCATTTGTATTTTTTTTTTTTTTTTTTTACCATTTTTAGTGATGTTTGATATCTGAATGCCTGTTCCACCTCTACACATGCTGTGGGCACTGTTTACCATGGTGTACTAATATACATTTCTGGCTATAAAGCACTCGCCCATCATTGCACTCTGTATGCTAAAGTCAACTGGCTGTCCCAGTCTTCCTATTAGGTGGATTAGCCCAGTGGTTCTCAACCTGTGGGTCGGGACCCCCAATCCCCACATCATTTGGGGGGGTCCCCAGATAACTGTTTAATACCTAAAAAAAAAAAAAGAGAGAAAAAAAGAAAGAAAGAAAAGGAAAAGCCCATTAGGCCTATACTGCATCAAAAGTAATCAACAAACTATACTATAAAAAACTGGTCAAACATTCGCCAAATTGAAAATAGACGATCTACAAGCACACAACGCCTTGTGGGCTTGTAGATCTGAATGCCTCAACTCCTACATTACAAGACAGTGCTTATCAGGGTGGGGGGTCCCCAGTTCAAAAATGATTACTTTGGGGGGGTCGCGGCCTGAAAAGGTTGAGAACTACTGGATTAGCCTACTGAACGGGTCCATTTTCACCTGGGTTCACACGTCACTATTACATTGAACTCATCTTACATTCTACGTTAACAGGACTACTGCCTCAGCAGTACAGAACTCACACTGAGTTTGGGAAAAGGGCCTTCCTGTTCTCTGCTCCCTCTGCCTGGAAGGAACTTTAAAAGAGAACAAAAAAAGTTAAAGGCAGGCTCAAGGATGAGATGGGAGAATGTCAATGTTTTACGGCATAATAGTCAGTGTTTTATGTTTATTCAATTAACGTGACCCTATCTCCTGAGTAACCGCTGTATCCTCTAATGATGTCTAATCTATACCCCCCACCCCAATTATTTCATTTCTTTGGTTGTCTTTCTGTGTCTTGCATGTGTCTTTTTAAATAGCTGCCATTTTGGCCAAGTCTTACCCGAAAAAGCAAGCAAAAAGTGACTATTAAGATAAAAAATGTTTTATACATTTGGTGTTGAGGGGGGAGGGGAAAGGAGTAGACAGCAGTGCGGGACTCTGGTCAACTAGGGTTTAAGTGGTTAAACGACTTTTTTCCATGTAGGTGTAGCTTACCGTGCTCCATTTCTCTAGGGGCTAGCTTCAGTGTAGTGTAGATTAATTTAATATACAGTAACTGGTAGTTTATGGCTCACTCCACTTTTCAAGAAGCTTGTCTAACATTGCTCGTGGCACAGCAATCATTATGAACACAAACTGGAATATACACTAATGTTATTTTCTAATGAGGAAAAAAACAGCATGTTTGCTTTGTTCTTCTTTGACTTTGTTTTCTCGTCTGTCATGTCATACTGTCCCAGCAGCGCATGTCAAATGTCAAAACGAATTACTTATCTGCAATTATAGTCGTCTGGTTCAACAACATGCTCAGGTGCGACGGTGGTGACCTTATGACCCCACTGGTTTGGGTTGGACAACTATGTGTGAAGTATGCGTGAGTAAGTGTGTGTGTGTGTGTGTGTGTGTGTGTGTGTGTGTGTGTGTGTGTGTGTGTGTGTGTGTGTGTGTGTGTGTGTGTGTGTGTGTGTGTGTGTGTGTGTGTGTGTGTGTGTGTGTGTGTGAAGTAGGCTATATCATAGAAGTAAGTCAACAACAAGTCACATCAGCCCAACAACAGTGAAATGCATATTGTGTGATATTATACCAGAAACGGGAGCTCAGTGACTACCCAAGGCCCAAATATGGAGTTCCACACGGCTCCAGGCTGGCATCTAAGTGCTGGACATTCATAATGTACCATATAGCCTGAAGGGACAGTGGTTTTCCCGCTGATAAAAGTGGTTTTACAAGATTAGCCGTACACACACACACACACACACACACACACACACACACACACACACACACACACACACACACACACACACACACACACACACACACACACACACACACACACACTGGTATTTACAGATATCGCAGGGGTGGAAACATAATCTCCCCTATATAGATATTAATCAAACATTAACACCACAGTAATATAATCCGAAGAAATACACTTTGTATTCAAAGAACCAAGAATGTTAACATAACGTATACTAGCACTCACTCACAATTTAACCAAGCGCATCCAGTGACCAGTGTTTAGAAGTAGCATCTCTACAAGGAGCAGCATTTCCAGTTGAACTCCATTTCTCAGTAGCCTGGATAACTCCAACACAATAAACTCTGGACTCACTGAAACTCACTTACATTACAGAGGCATGTGGAATGTTCATTTCTGTTGAACTCTCAAGCACAGGGCTGTATCGATAAGACACTGGTCACTGGATGCGCTTGGTTAAATAAAAACTCATCTTTCTGGAGGCCTAAAGAGGAGCTAGTACCAGTTTCCCTGTAGACAGACGACCCCCCCCCCTCCCCTTTTTTTGTACATATTTTTTTTATTTTCTAATGCTTTTTTGTATATATTTTTTTATTTTCTCATGCCTTTTTTGTACATAGTGGTATATATTTTTTCCCTCTGTATTCTTATGTTCATTTTTGAACTGTTTGGTTGCTACTATATATTTCTATGAAATTAATTCAAGGACCCCAACGGAAACAAGCCCGCAAGGACTTTTTTTAGACAAAAGCATTATAAATGTAACTGTGTTGTTTTACATTCTTTTGCCTAATACAAATTTCAATCAATCAATCAATCAAAACCTGAGGCCAATTCTACAAACGCCTTCTAAACTACATTTTTCAAACACTTTCAAGATTTTACTAAAATTACTGTTCAGAAACCCATTAAACAGCAAAATAGCAGATAGGCTATACAAGCTTGCAGTGCGGCACAAGCTTGTATATCTGCTATCTTTGAATAGACAAAAGAAAAAAGAAAAAAGAAAAAATTACACAGACGCTTTCCCGGTTTTAGTGGGTTCAACAGGGCTTATGGGAACTGAAGACCCAGGGCGGCTGAGCCTGGGTGACAGAGGAATAAATGCTACAGCCTGTTCAGTAGGCCTAGTGTATACTTGCAGCCTGGTTGTTATTCATCTGTAGAATATAAATAAGGAGAGTTAGGAGACAATGAGATCAATGATACTACCCCCCTTACGCGTGTTTAACTCTGAGAGTGTGCAAATGGAACCAAATGGACCGGTAAGGATCCATTTGGTTCCATTTGTACACTCTCAGAGTTATGGGGGTCCTTCAAATTAAAAAGGTTTGAGAACCACTGTGCCACATTAAATGGAACAGAGCCTTCATTAGTATCATTGGTGACACCTGAAGGAAGGAAGGAAGGCAGAGGCCCAATTTCTTTCCAATATGGCTGTTGTGCATAGAGGGATTTCTTTCACCGGTGCCTTACCCATTATCCCTAAACTTCGTTGCCATTTTTTTTTTTTACTATTTTTAAACACATTTTCAAATAGATAATGGGTAAGGCACTGGCGAAAATATGGCTCAATGCCTATTGGCTCTTTCCCCTCTTCCACCTCTACCTGTTATTCCACAAAAGTCTCCCCAGGCTCTAGCGCACCCTGTTATTTACTATTTACAAGAAACATGGAAAAAGGTTTTCAATATAAACCCATACCTCAACTCAGAATCAAGCATTTGGCGGAATCCTAAATTACATATTAACAAAACATTTTTTTTATGGAAGGAATGTGTTAATAAAGGAATTCTTACATTGGACGACATATACAAAGAAGATTATCTTAAATAATGTGATGATTACAGTACACACGGCTCCTGCAATAAAAACAGTACAAAGGTAACATTATCAAAATACACAGAAATAAGTGCATGCGAGAAAGGAAACCCATATAGGGCTTATACAAGGTTCTCACTTTAGTAGAAAGTTAAACATAATAATCAAAGATAAGACATGACAAACAACAAGCACCTTGTGTGCAGTGTAGTTGCATGTGTGGGTGCGTGTGTCTGTGTGTGAATGTCTGCACAATTGTGTGTCTGTGTATGTGTTTGCAGAAGCTTTACAATGTACATTACATTCACCCGTTCACACACCGGAGGAAACCATGCAAGGGACCAACCTGCTCCCCGGGAGCAGTTAGGAGTTCAGTGTCTTGCTCAAGGACACTTTGACTAACACAGGGCGAGCCGGGGATCAAACTGCGAACCTTCCGTTTCCCAAGCAGCCTCCGCTCTACCTCATGAGCCACTGCCCCTTGATTGGCTGGAATACCCCTTGATTGGCTGGAATAGTGTCAATTTATTTGTCCTCCTCTTAAAAAGCCAACACCTGAACCCTTTGATTATAGGTGTGGCCCTCGGGATTGTTAGCTTCTTAATCTGGATGCATGCACCCAAGCATGTTGTGTAACCAGCTTAAGGTTGACCTTTAAGTATAGGTGGTAGGCTGTTTAGTGACTCCAATGTCTCCACTGTGAGTGATGTGTCTCAGTGTGCAATGCATGTCTATGTGAGTGATGTTTTCATGTAGAATTAGCTATTTCAAATTTCAGAAGGCATTGATATTAAAAAAAGAAAGTACTTCATAATGTTGTACTCTTGAACACTCAAGTAGTTAACATACTCCAGTGCTTTAACTCAAGTACAAATTTAGACAGAGCAACTTTCACTTGTAGTTGAGTAATATTTGACCAGGACTATCGGGGTTGAGTGCTTTGTCCACCATTGGCCATATGTGCAACCGTACATGGCCAGGCTGAAGTGAGCTCCTATGGATGGTCCTGCAGTTCCCTCCTATACTCTCAGACAAGATGTCCTCGACTTACCTGCTTCATATACAGCACCATATCTTACATACATAGCAATACCTTCGTCCTCCCGCCCAACACTCCCTGCGGACAGGTGCACCCCCTAGCCCGCAGGAGTACGTGCAATGACAGTTATCACCCTCCCCCGAACCGAACACGGGCCAATTGTGTACGCATAGACGCCTGACAAAGCCGGATGCACCACGGTGGATTCGAACCCACAACCTCTGTGGTGGTGTGCAGGTCACTTCCACTCTTGACCGTGGCTCTGGGTCCCCAACTGTCAGACAAATGTTCCTTATTGTGTTTTATTTATTAGCAATATACAGTACTGCAAATTGACCAATTATTTGTTTACCAGCATTGAGACTGCATGGATGCACAGGTGATTGTTTCATGCAATCAATTCTCAACCTGTTCTGGGGTGCTCTGGCTTCAGTGCACCCCAACCCCCTCTTGTGTGTTGGCTAGTGAGGTGTGTCCTAGCGAGACCTGACAGAATGGGTTTCATTTGGAGCCAGTATGACGTTTGGAGCCAGTGTGACGTCATCTGTTAAGGGGTCTATACTACTGTGTATCAATTGCTACTATAGGCTATACTGTCACTTTACCAGCGTGGACACTTTTGTTTGTTTTACATTTGAATGTAACACTCATAGCAACTTTTTCACGCTTGTCTGCCTTGGAAGGGGGTCCCTCTTTAAGAAAGAAAGAAAGAAAGAAAAGAAAGAAAGAAGGAAAGAAAGAAAGAAAGAAAGAAAGAAAAAGAAAGAAAGAAAGAAAGAAAGAAAGAAAGAAAGAAAGAAAGAAAGAAAGAAAGAAAGAAAGAAAGATTGAAAGAAAGAGGAATGAGGAATATTTGTCTGACTCAGAACAGTTATGGACCCCCAGCCACGGTCAAGAGTGGAAGTGACCTGCATGTCTGTCAGTGGGGTTTGTAAACTCCACAGGGCATTTATTGTAAGGTAAGTTGAGGACACATACATTTTGTCTGAGAGTAGGAGGGAACTACTGTATGTAGACAACTATGTTGTTTTTGTGAATTTTTTACCTCAGATCCACCATCACTCCAGGCTATGGGATGAACGTCCTCTACTTGAAGGCCAGTCTGGAGCCGAGTCACAGAGTGGAACTCCATATTTGGGCGAGACTGAGATAAAAGTAGTCAAACATAGTTGTATTCAATTAAATGAATGGAGGCGCATCCCTCATGTCTTTTACAACAAGGACTTCAAACAACATTTGACAGAATATGATCACTGAACAAACCAGTTTTGCTAATTGCATGTCGTGCAGAACATTAGCTCTTCATGCCAATTACCAAATCAGGGTTTTTCAGGTCATTTTCAGGTTACTTTGTTTGAAGTTGCACCATGAACGCCGCCGGTCTATCCTTTACTTCTCACTTTATTGATGTTAAAAGAGGAGGATGGCATTTTTAAACTGTACAAAACTAAATAAGTATTGTAATATTCATATTTTCTTTCCTTGCTATTCCTGCTATGGTGTCACTAACAAAGCGATACGAAATTACAGTCAACATTGCATTATCGTAATATACTGTAATACCGTATTCTCGATATGACATTGACATGGGGTGATTATATAAAATAGTAACCCTAAACCTGTTATGAGAAGACAATACCACAAAGATATCCGGAGGCTAGATGCATGCCATGTGGAACGCCCTCTCACACTACCGGAGAAATAAACACTAAAGATTGACAGTGACATAATGCACAAGAAACCACACAAGCACACTTTATGCACGCACGCACGCATGCACACAGACACGCACGGACGTGACAACACACACACCCAAGGAGATTTTTTTATTTTTATGATAAAGACAAACATGTCAAGGCGAGGCAAACATCAAAGATATCTTTTAACCCATTAAGACCTGGAACGAGAAAAAGTTTGAGCACCACTTATATAGAAACATACGTTTTTCAGAAAACTGTTGGGAAGACATTTGTAGAATCGGCTTCAGGTTTCTCATGGGTTAACACAGAGCATAAACCAGCAGATACATGAGGTTAGACACTATAGGTGCGAGGTGGTGACACTTTGTTTGGTCCACATTAGCAGCAGGGATGTATGAGATTTTGATAATCTCATATTGTACTTAAGAGTATCCACGTGTTTCAGTTCTGGGAGTCAATATGGAATGGAGTGACGAGCTAGAATTGTGTACTGACTGTAGCTCTCTGTCGAGGTAAAATAAAACAATACATAAAATAATTCAAGATTAGAGTAAATTGCCGTCCTTTATTTTTACTGGATATGGGATAATAAATACTGGGCTTTAGCCTATTCTTCATTCAGTCATTGATAATGTGAATTTTAGTGTATTAAATAGATGAAATCATGTATGATGACACGTCAAGTGTTGTCCTCTATAATGCATGACCATTTTGCCATTTTGAAGACTAAACCTAACTCTAAACTTTAGAGTTGAAGACTAAACCTAACTCTAAACTTTAGAGTTAGGTTTTGTCTTCAAAATGGCAAGAAAAAGGGTAGAAATGAAAACATTGTTAGGGTTGGGGCTTGGGTTGGCATTTGGTTTAGAGTCTAAACCAAATGCCAACCCAAAGCCCAACCCTAACAACGTTAACCTTTAACCACAAACCATAAATCTAACCAAAAACCTTAACCTAACCTCAACCCTTAACCCTAAATCTAACCTCTAGATGCTTGATCCTAACCCTGACCCCAACCTGAACTTTTTCCAAATTGTTTCCTCTCTAATATCAACCAGGAAATCAAATTTGACATATTGGACCTAACTAGAAGGCTGTTTCTCTTTTTTCTTTAGTTTTTGTGTGAGCCATTTTTAGACCTTAAATGTGTAGTAATAAAGCATATGGTAATATTAATGTAATAATTAATGTAATAATTACTGGTAATATAAAAAATGCTCTCAACAAGATGGTTACGGCTGTTCTACATTAACATCAATTAACCTATACCGTCACAAGTTTCAATTACAGCAATTATGTTTCCTTAAATACATTTCGCTGATTGTACTGTACGTAGTAAGGACACATAATTCCAGCTTCAGAAATCCCTGTTTATTCTTGACATAGTTATACTTAATTAAATTAATGAGTCATGGAGGGACGTCCCTCGTGCCTTTTGAAACAAAGGGTTCAAACAAAGGTGTCATTAGGCTATGCCTGAACAAACCAGTTTTACTAATTGCATGTTATGCAGCACAACACATTTAGCACAGCAGAAAAAATGCTGCTTTCTTTAGGCAGATGATACTATATATAAGTGCTGTGCCACATGCTGCACAGTAGTTGAGCACTTGCATTTTGGAAGGGACAGTTGTTCATCATGAACACCATGGCTCACCATGGCTCACCAGTCACCATGGCTTCCATGCTGGTGTTGGTGTCACAGCTGCTGGTCCTGCTGGCAGCGCTGGCCAGCGCTCGCAGCCCGATAACGCCCAGCCCTGCCAGCGGCAACTTCTACGGCGGCAACAATGCCTTCACTTCCAGGAAGAACCCAGACGGGACGTTCACGGTGAGGGAACCATTTAATTTAGACCATGAGGCCGATTCTACTAAATCAGTAGTTCTCAAACTTTTTTCGTAGTTCAAAACTATTCGACGTTTTTCAAACACTTTCGAGATTTTTCAAAAATGTTAAAAAATAGCAGATGTGCAAGCTCGCAGCACGGCACTTACTAGGGCAGGTTTGAGAAACAATTGTATGTTGAGATTTATAGTAATAACCCGGATGGTGAACCATATTCTGATGACGCAATCAGCATCAGTATGGCTTCAGGAAAAATCTTTGAGATCTTTAGCAGTTATTGGGAAAGTGGTATAACAGGTGTCACACAGCACTGGTTAAGAAGTCATTTAAAGTTAGGGTAAGTGATTTTCTTTGGTTAAAATACGTGTTAAATAGCTTTATATTCTGATAGTAATCATTGCTATAGAGTGTTTGTTCAGTAACAGGAGTCTCCATTTCTTTCCAGCTCTTTAATAAACAGAAAATGCATTTTCAGGTCGGGATACCAATTTTATCCAATCAGGATAGAGAACTCAGCCAGGATACAGATTAAACGAGTGAAATTGGAAGTAAGACACAAATAAATGAGCAGACACAATTGGAACTGGAACACTATAAAAATGAAGCTGATAAATGGGTACTCTCTCCTGATTGGCTGAAATGTTGTCACCTACCTGACAATGCATTTTCTATTTATTAAAGAGCTGGAGAGACGGGGAGACTCCTGTTACTGAACCAACACTCTATAGCAATGATTGCTATCAGTATATAGTGCTTTAACCTTTTAACAAAAAACTTTTTGTTTTAACCAAAACATATCACTTACCCTACCTTTAAATAACAGGTTTCAATATATATATATATATATATATATATATATATATATATATATATATATATATATATATATATATATATGTTATTGAATCACGTGTTAGAAGTGTATCTGTGGTTTTAGATAGTTTAGAAGTCCAGAGTGATGATGATTAACTATGTTGGAAGCCACATATAGAATAAATAGAAATGATCTAAATCTATACAAATCAAGGGATCTGTTGAGTAAGACAAGTCGATACATATGAGTATAAGTATTGTTCACTAATAATACCATATATCATATTGTGTTGAGGTCTGGGTAAATGTTTATAAAACACATATAGCCTCTAGTTAAACTTCTATTAAATAACTATTTAGAATAATAAACAACGCTGGTCCTATACACCTTAAATGTCATAGATATTGTATATTTAAACATAATACTTTTTCAGTTAGGAGTAATAGCCTTCCAGTTTGTATTCAACAATGTTTTAAACACTTAAAGGTAGGGTAAGTGATATTATTTGGTTAATACAAAACATGTTTTTTGTGAAAAAGTCAAACTTCTACATTCCGATAGTAATCATTGGAATATTGAGTGTTTGTTCAGTAACCTGAGTACCCCCGTCTCTCCAGCTCTTTCATTAACAGAAAATACATTTTTGGTTGCCAATTTTAGGCAATCAGGAGAGAATTCATCAGCTTCAATTTGATAGTGTTCCAGTTTACATTTTGTCTGCTCACTTCTTTGAGTCATCACTTCCAATGTCACTGGTTTAACCTGTATCCTGTATGAATTCTCTCTCCTGATTGGACAAAATTGTTATCCCGACCTGAAAATGAATTTTCTGTTTACTAAAGAGCTGGAGAGATAGGAAGACCCATGTTACTTGAACAAACACTCTATAGCAATGATTACTATCAGAATATAGAGCTCTTTAACTCGTTAACACTTAACCAAAGCATATTCTACCTTTAAGCTAGCTAGGCCTCCTCCTTTTTTGGTCTCTCTACACCATGTCTTTGCTGAAAATAGAAGATTTACACCCACACAACGCAACACATTGTGAGGCATTGAGGTTATACTGTAGATCTGCTATTTTCACCAACAATAGGGACACTATGTGCTTTAAATGGCTAGCCAGATAAATAAATGATAATGAAAGAGGGTTTTGTATAATTGAAACTTGTAAAGTGAGAACAATGTAAAATGAATGTGTTTCTTAGTGATTCGCTAAAATGGTATACTGTAGCTCTCCGTCAAGGCACACACACACACACACGCACGCACGCACGCACGCACGCACGCACGCACGCACGCACGCACGCACACACGCACGCATGCACGCACACACACAAACATTCATTTGGACAGGACATAATGTAAAGTACAACACAACACATGAACATCGGAATATGTTACTTTATTGGGCCCAAGGACCCTGACATTTTCACAACTGAACTTTGCCAAGTCAAGACAAACGTCCACAGTTTTTGTAAAACAGCTGTTCTTCTTTTACTACATGCTATGAGTTTCTTCCGCACAGGTGGTGGTTCGCCAAAGGGTCGCGTATGATGGAGCGGCGCGACCCCGGTTGCGTTGTTTCCGAGGTGAATGTGGTCGGGCGACCATTATTGAGCGAGGCACACTGGACAGGGGTACCAACGCACCAAGCCGGAGAGAGAGGTGGATGGAAAGTCAAACCTTCCTATCGGCAACTGTCCAAAGTAACAAACCTTTTCAATTAAGGTAGGTTATTGATTTTTTTTACATTTCTGTCATTGGCAAACCAACAGGCAAAAAAAGGCCGCACACCAATATTGCTGAGGTGCTGACCACGGTGCAGAAGACTTTAAAGGAAGGAAGAGGCCGCACTGCACGTAGCCACGATATTTTAATGGCACAGAACCGACGTTTCGACCATTCTTCAGGGCATGACACCGCTCTGAAGAAGTCCTGTATCTGGTCGAAACGTCAGTTCTGTACCATAAATATAAAAATATTCTTTTGCATCGTGGCTGCGAGCAAAGCGGCCTCTTCCTTTCTTTAAATTCCTGATATTAACCTTAATTTTGTCCAATGTAAGTGCATGGCCCTGATTCACACATAAGCCATCACAGTAACATCTTGAGTGTTAATTTAAACCTGAGAGTGTACAAATGTAACCAAAATGGGCCTGTGCGGGTCCATTTGTACACTCTTGGAGTAACATTAACACTCAGGATTTTACTGTCTAAGTACAGTATATAATTTAATGACAATTCTTTCTATATATCAGGGATGACGGCTGCTGTTATGTTAAACAACGTGTGAATTGGTCACTATTGACTGAAGTGGATTTGGGAACAAGGTCTGATACTGGAAAACCAAACAATTCTCCAGACATTACCATTCTACCATTCATGCGGTAAATATATGCTACATGCCCTCTAAAATATACTACAGCATTCAGCCACTAGATGTCCCACCAGTCCCCACATCACAACACCTCTGTTGCACCAGTTTCCTTTTCCCCCTTAGTCACGTCTATAAGGCAGCACTCATGCAGTTTATACCATTGTAATGCAAAGCCTGCGTCCATCTCTTTAGGGAGAAAAAAGTACCTTCCCTCCCAAAAATGGAAGCAACATAGATAAGATAATAAGAATGGCTGTCATCAGCTTAAAAAAGTAAAAAAGTAAACAAAACAATAATTTTGGAAATGATTAATTTATTACTTTAGAAAGTATAATTTACTTTTGAAATTATTACAATTACGATTTCCCCGCCCGTCCGCCCGCCCATCCACCCTCCCTCTAGGCAATTTTAATATAGGATTCTCTAGTAACAGTTAACTGATGGTTACAAGATGCTGTGATGACAAGCTTAGGCTATGATTAGGCTACTTGTATGTGATGTCTGCCAGTTTGAATTAGATTTAGCAATTTGTTAAAATAATTGTTTTCCCCACTGTATACTTATTATTATTATTATTATATTGCAGCAGACCCATGGAAGCAGGTGATTAACTTACTCTCTGTCCGTGTTAATGTCTGTGTTAGAGTTCCTATTAACTGCCCAAGGACATACAAGCTGATGGCCATTGATCCTGATGGTGACAGAGTTTCATGCAGACATGGCAGTGTCAAGGGTGAAGAGTGCAGCCGTTGCAGACCACGCCCAAACTTTCCGATGGATGAGGTTGGTTGAGAAATGTACAATACTGTGTGTAATAATGTGTAATACAGAATTAAATAGAAAAACTACACATACATATAGGCCTACATACATACATACATACATACATACATACATACATACATACATACATACATACATACATACATACATACATACATACATACATACATACATACATACATACATACATACATACAACATACATACATACATACATACATACATACATACATACATACATACATACATACATACATATATACATACATACATACATACATACATACATACATAAAGAAAAGTACAAAAAGTAGAATTTTACTAATGTAAAAGCATAAATATGCAATAAGAATTTAATACAAAACGTCAACACATTTTAGGGATCCTGCACAATGCATTATGCCAACGCACCACGCACTGGCCTCCGTGCATTTGAGATGGTGATTGAGGATTTCCCGACCAGGCCCATTAATTTGTCCTATACGGATGGAACCCAGTCCATCAGGCATCCACGGAGTCCAGGGAGACAAAGGCGTTTTGTTCCTCAACGACCACCCCCCTGGTGGACACCAGGTCCAATGATGCCCACCCCTCCTCAACGACCACCCCCCTGGTGGACACCAGGTCCAATGATGCCCACCCCTCCTCAACGACCACCCCCCTGGTGGACACCAGGTCCAATGATGTCCACCCCTCCTCAACGACCACCCCCCTGGTGGACACCAGGTCCAATGATGTCCACCCCTCCTCAACGACCACGCCCCTGGTGGACACCAGGTCCAATGATGTCCACCCCTCCTCAACGACCACGCCCCTGGTGGACACCAGGTCCAATGATGTCCACCCCTCCTCAACGACCACGCCCCTGGTGGACACCAGGTCCAATGATGTCCACCCCTCCTCAACGACCACCCCCCTGGTGGACACCCCCCCCCTCTAGAACTCAAAGCGTTCCTTCACCTCCAATGATGTCCACCCCTCCTCGACGACCAACTACCCCTGAATTCATTCTGGATCCTCCATGGATGACCACCCTTCCTCGACGACCAACCCCCTGGTGGACACCCCCCCCCTCTAGAACTCAAAGTGTTCCTTCACCTCCAATGATGACCACCCCTCCTCGACGACCAACCCCCTGGTGGACACCCCCCCCCTCTAGAACTCAAAGTGTTCCTTCACCTCCAATGATGACCACCCCTCCTCGACGACCAACCCCCTGGTGGACACCCCCCCCCTCTAGAACTCAAAGCATTCCTTCACCTCCAATGATGACCACCCCGCTTGTGCCCAGTGGAAGTCCAGCTACAGTGACGCACACAGCTCCTCAACGACCAACCCCCTGGTGGACACCCCACCCCTCTAGAACTCAAAGTGTTCCTTCACCTCCAATGATGACCACCCCTCCTCGAAGACCAACAACCCCCCCCTCTGGAACTCAAAGCATTCCTTCAGGTCCAATGATGACCACCCCGCCTGTGCCCAGTGGAAGTCCAGCTACAGCGACGCACACCCCTCCTCCACCCTGGTGGTCGTTAACCACAAGGCCCGGGCCCAAAACGACCACCACACAAGTGACTATCCCCACCACAGGTACAACTTACCCCCCGCCAACCGCCAGGTCTCCACTCAGCAGAATTCCTTTGCATTTTACTTTACTAGGTAAGTCAATACATTTTACACAGTACATAATACTAATGAATGATGGAAAATATATAACATTGTGAATAACAGCAACTGAATGCCATGGTTGCACTTGACATTACAACGTGACTTGTGATCGAATGCATCAGATAATAACTTAGCTATGGCCCTCATATGTGTCCACATTTGACACAGATTTTTTTTTAAATTTGTTTCATGTGTGGTGAAAGTTGAATGCTTTGGGGACTGCTTCTTTTCCTATCTGTTTAATTTACACCTCTTGTGTTTGGCCAGTTGAACAAATCTGACAAGCTTAAGGCTGTGTTTAGACTGTCTAGTCACAAAGTCACCTGCTGCCAGGGGCTCTGGGTATGGGATTGCTCACAGACATGACATGTTCTGAGTCTGAGATGATTGTATAACAAAAGTCACATCATATGTTTTACAACTTCAGTGTGTGTAATGTTGCCAAGTAAGGTTCCATCGGCGATGCCAGATCAATTTGGCCGTCATCACATTACTGTTGAAGGGCAAATAGATCTTAATTTGAATTCCAGTGGATCCACCTGCTCCATCTTGCCAAGAGGGAGAATACTTACCTCGGTTCCTGCACCCAACACCCAGAGATGGCGAGCATCTCCACGGTGAAGTCAACAAAGAGTCAGAGATCACAATCAAAGCACAAGCCACACGCTCCAGGTAAGGCAAAACACAAAATAAATGATGTTATCGACACATTTTCGTTTTTCCCATTTAAGAATGCTAGATGAAATCTGTGAATTTTGTTTTCATACAGAATTTATGATATGATCTTCAGTGGGCCCCTGAATGTCACTAAGCGCAGGACCACACGTGATGAGTTTGTCCTCAGATGGACTCCTGTTCCAGAGGACCTTGGAAAACAGTTCCCGCTTTGCTTTATCATTGAAGCAGATGCCAGACCCAATGGCAAGAGAGGGTAAACCTCACATTCATTCCGTTAAACATGGTCTTCAACATAGGGTCCGGGACCTCTAGGTAGAGTTACTATATTCGGGCCGCCAAATTTTGTGATAGGAACCTTTTTCTTCTTTTTTTTACATTAACCCCATGAACACATTAACATGAATCTAACATATCAGAAAATATATTGTGTAAACAAACAAACAAAAAAAACTGAAGCTATCTATGAAAAAGTTTAATCTGTAACAACATTGTATACACTATGTAGTGGGAGTCCCTGCTTCATCTCTCTCTCTCAAGTGGTCCTTGGCCTCAAAAATGTTGAAGACCCCTGCTTTACAACGTTGACGTTTTTCTTTTTTACGAAGCTATACAGATTATTTTGGAGGGGGACGGAGGGCGCTTATTATGTTGAGGTACATTCGATGCATTCTGGAACACAGATGCCCATGTATGTAACTGTAGAAAATAATAATTTTACAGAAACATGAATGTTTCTATCTGAGGGCTTGAGTGACTAAACATACTGTAGTCCATTCACATACATCAGGTCTAGAGGGAACAGACCATGACACCTTTTGACTTTCTCAACCCAAGACTTAATGATCATTCCCACCAAGCTGAATGAAAATCTGTTAATCCAATCTTGACCTATATTTGTAATTCGTACTGAGAAAAGAATGCAGGACCAATTTCATGACCCTGCCATGCATTGCTGCAGGCAGGGTAAATACATATTTTTAGGTCATATAAAGATATAGCTAAGTACTGTAAATCAATAATTGCATGAAACTAAGACAACACAGTACACTTATTGTAATAATTAAAGGATAATACTCATACTACAATGTGATCTTTGCCAATCATTTCAGGCCTTTGATGATCTATCAGTCTGAGCTCAGATGTGTGGTGGTAGAGGTGGGACGGAGAGGAGGTGAGTCTTATTGTTAAGACAGTTACACAATTAAACACATATGTTGGGAGTCATTTTGAAGAAGCCACACAGTTAGAAAGGGACTACAGCACAAACGTTTTTTTTGAAGAATATTAAAGTTTTTTTTGGCAGAAATGTGCCAAAAAACCCTTTAATATTGTTCTGTTGGTTTTCACTCTCGTTTTGAGTTGATGCTCCAAGCATCAACATGTCACGTTTGTCCCTTCAGGATAAGGCCTGTGTGTATAGGTCAACTGGGGGATTTTGGAGGGGGGGGGGGGGGGCTCCGCCTCGGTGCATTATCACCCAGTCGGGCTTTAAATTTCAATAATGACTACCTCCCCATACATTATCCCTTGCATAACACGGCCAGCTTATAATTACAAAGTATATTATTTCTATAATAAGTAGTCAATAACTTGTTGTTAGTTGATAGCTACTAACATACAAATATCTTATTTCAGTGAAAGCCAATGTGATTTGCACTGAAACCTCCATGACAGTAGAGGTGGACAAAGCCTCATTCGAGGGACTTTCAGGTCATCTACGACTCAATGAACAGAGCGACGTATCCTGTAGCCTTGAGAAGCAACAGAACGCCACTCATATCATTGCAGTAATCCCCCTCAATGGCTGTGGTACTCAGATTGAGGTAAAGATCTCAAGTTCCAGTTGGTAATATTTGACTGGCAGTTGTCTGTATTGTATTGTTCTAGAGAAGTGTGATGTGTCTTACATGTGGCCAGTTTATGTATCTATCGATCGATCGATTGGTCGATCGGTCGGTCGGTCGGTCGGTCGGTCGGTCGGTCGAGAAAAAAGGGGGGTAACAAAATATTAGCTACTCTAAATTTGAATAAATACATTTATAATGTATTTCAATCGAAAAATGCAACTGCAATGTTCAATGATTTTATGCCATGCAACCTTGGCACCATGTTGGACACACTCTTCTCTTCTCTTCTCTTCTCTTCTCTTCTCTTCTCTTCTCTTCTCTTCTCTTCTCTTCTCTTCTCTTCTCTTCTCTTCTCTTCTCTTCTACAGGAGGATGACGAGAACCTCGTCTTCAAAAACGCAATCATCACCGTCGACGACGTCACCAACATCATCACCCGGAAGCACCGCCTGCAGGCCGAGGTCTCCTGCCAGTACCCCAAGCGCAGCAACGTGACCGTGAGCTTCACCGCGCACAGAAGCAACGTCACGGTGAAGGAGAAAGGCTTCGGTACCTTCACCTACCTGTTTGAGTTCTTCCACAGCAAGAGCTTCGCCCAGATGATCGATCCCCGCTCCTACCCACTGGAGTACGACGTAGGGGACAAGATCTACCTGGAGATAGTGGCCTCATCTTCAGTCAACAACACCGAGCTGTTTGTGGAGTCCTGCAGAGCTGCACCGTACGATAACCCCAGCTACCGACCAATGTACCCCATCATAGAAAATGGGTGAGTGCAGTTACCTCTAATATGTTCTTCTGCTATTATTAGCAGTATTTATTCATTTTTCCTCACCACACACATTTCTTTGTATTGTAAATTCAATTCAATCCAAAGGAGCTTTACTGACATGAGAAAACATGTGTTTACATTGCCAAAGCAATAGTGTCAAAATATAATAAAACTGCTGTTGTATCAGGCTCACCTGCCAGTGAGGAGCCCCCACCGGGAGGATATGGAGCCCTTGTCCTACTCCTCCTCCTACACTCCCTGCTGACAGGTGCCGGCCCAGCCCGTAGGATTACGTGTAGTGACAAATACCACCCTCCCCGCCCGGCTTCCCTTCCCCGAATTGTGTTCATATAGACCTTGACAAAGCCGGATGCACCGCAGTGTATTCGAACCCCCAGACTCCACGGTGGCGGACAGCTACTTTGCCACTGTGCCACCTAAGCGCCCCCATTTTAGCAGTGTTGTTGACATTACTTGTAAATAATTCTAAGATTGATTAAAAAAAAATACCTTGGCACATTGTAATAAACCACACCAAGTTTTTTTTTTTTTTTTTTGTGTATATAAACCTTGTACTGCAGGTCTTTTCTTCTTTGTTTCAACCAGGTGTAACGTGGATCCAACTGTTGAAATACTTTCACCACGCCATGGGAAAGAGTTCAAATTGTCAATGGAGGCCTTCAAATTCATAGGAATGCACGATCAGGTAAACAGGGAAATATTTAGCTATAGCAATGGTGCAAATTACATTATAGGGCAGGCAGGAAATACAGTACCTGTGCTGTATTAATTATAATAATAATAATACATTTAATTTATTACACACTTTACATTTTTGCACTTCACAAAGTGCTACAGGGTTTAAAAACAATGGCTGGCGGCTCCTTTGAGTCTCCTACCGGATACATTAGCGTCTTTCAGCCGGTAATCAAATTATTGGCTTAGGAATGCGACAAAAACTAAACAATCTCCATGAATTCAATGCTTCATGGGGTGTGTAATTAATAGGAAATAATTAATTTTCGTTTACAACAGTGGTTCGCAAAGTGGGGTCCGGGGAACCCCAGGGGTCCTTGAGGGAGTTCCAGGGGGTTCTCAGCAAAATTTGAATCAAAATCAGTTTAACCACTTTAAACCTAGTCTATACGTTGACCATTTGAAAGTAGCTTATCTACAGTACAAGCTCACGTGTCACAATGCAATGTGTTGAGAGCTTGTAGATTGTCAATGTTTTAAATGTTTTTGAAACATTTTAACAACAACATTTTGTATGGTGGTCCCTGGCACAAAATATTTTCAGATGGGGGTCCAAATACATATTTGGGGTTCCTTGAGATCAAATCGTTTGAGAACCACTGGTTCACATGCAACTTCTACTTTTGCTTTCAGGTGTATATCAGCTGTTCCGTTATCGTGTGTGAATCGGGGAACTCCAACACCAGGTGCTCCCAGGGTTGCATCGGCGGCTCCAAATCGTCTCAGGCTGGTGTTCAAAGACGCAAGAGAGACACAAACTCTCTCATTCAAACTCCAACGCACTACATTTCCCAGGGTCCCCTGCGCCTGAGAAGGGCATCTGAAAGCACAGGTAACTCTTCGCAAACTTTTCTCAACTCTGTTGTGAATAGGCTCTATGCACAGCAGCCATATTATCACTTCCTTCACAGGTGTTACCAATGATACTAATGAAGGCTCTGTTCCATTTAGTGTAGCACAGTGGTTTCCACGACCCCCATAACTTTGAGTGTGGGTCCATTTGGTTCCATTTGTACACCTGTAAGGGGCCATTTGGAAGCCCATGAGGGTCCCTGGACCCCAACTTTAGACCCACTGGTGTAGGGGTGCAGTACGTTAGTCCGACAGCGCATTCCTCCGACAGCGCAGTGCTCCGACATTAAACAGTAAACCCGAACCAAACCCGCACCCTAACCCTAACCGCACGCGGATGCCACATAGTCGGAGAAAAGGTCTGTCGGATTAACGCATGCCAGAGTGTTTCCAGTGAGCCAACATGCACAATATCAGCACCCTGACTCTGTTTGACCAGAATGGAACAGAGCCTTCATTAGTATCATTGGCAACACCTGTGAATGTCTTCACACTACTGCTGCTGTGCATAGAGCCTATTGGATGACTACATAATTGCAATAATTTCCCATTTCAACCTTTCTGTCTCTCTTCACTATCTAAATTAAGCCTAAAATTCTAAATGCAACCTATAAGTGTGCATAGTTGAGCTACATGGCTCATCGCCTTACTTTTGGGGTGTCGGGTAAAGTACTGTGTTTCAGCCCAAGTTTGTTTTAGCATTTTAATGACCTCTGGAGGAAAATTTTGCATATAACGTACGTAGGTACATACATACATACATACATACATACATACATACATACATACATACATACATACATACATACATACATACAAACATATACAGCCTCATTAAGAGTTCCATAGCACAGCTCAACTAATGGTCTAAAACAAAATAAGTCTGTGATCTTTTAAGTATAAAGGTTGCTTGTACTAGGCATGCTCTCAGACTTTTCAGATGGCCATTCCAGGCTGAATCAATGTTTTAATTCTCTCTCTCTCTCTCTCTCTCTCTTTTCTTCAGCTACCAACCTGAACCTCAACCTGAATCTGGTCTTCATCGCTGGATGTCTTCTAGCAGCTGTTGGCATGATCTGTGCGGTGGCCATTTACAAAGACCGCATGTCACGGGTGAAATATGACCGTGTGCCATCCACTGAGAACTAAATCTGTGTCCTTGATATGAAAATGTTTGGAACCACAGATTTAAACAACATTAGGAAGCAAACAAACTACACTTTAGAAACAAACCCGCAACTACCAATATTTACAAGGGACTTAAGCCCAAAGTCGCTTATATTACGCGAACTTGACAACACTGATTTACCGTAGACAATGGAAGGATAACGTTGTTTTTTTTACAACAAGGGTTCTTGTATTAGATTGTAATGATAATAATTAAAAGATGAGTGTAAAATGTATTAATGTATTGCTTTCTCTTGTTTCTGCGATTTCTAACTGGGGGGCGGGGGCATTCGGGTTATAGACCCCTTAACAGACGACGTCACACTGATAAGAACCAGTGTGTGCGCGCAGGCCGGCACCAAATGAAACCCATTCTGTCATGTCTCGCTAGGAAGCGCCTCACTAGCCAACACACAAGAGGAGGTTGAATGTACTGGAACCAGCGCACCCCGAAACAATATGTTGGGAATTGATTGCATGAAACAATCACCTGTGCATCCAGTCTCAATGTTGGAACAAATAATTGGTCTATTGTTAAAAATGTAATAAGCCGGCTATTTTTGTCTCGAGGCCGAACGCATGGAGGCCAGGGCAGAAACTCTGCCCCAAAATGTTCACGTCGGTCTGTTATAGCGCCACCAGGAGGCAGATTTTTGCTAAACATTTTTTTAAAATACTACTCCTACAGATTTTGTCCAAACATCACGCAAATTGGTACTTATACAATGCCACAATTGTGCAAACCACACAGCTAGCACTTGTCCTGTAGCTGTTCACAACTGGCAGATCGTATAGAAATATAACAATTATATTTTTTTGGTCCAGGAAAAGTCAAACTCTAAACTACCTAAAATACTTGTTGTATGTGTCATTTTTAGAACAGATACTAGCATAATATAGCAAGTTCAGCAGCACAGATACTGTATATGTGATAAATATACTTAGATTTTTGTTTCATGGGGTTTCTAATGCAGCAGTGTGTGTGTGATATGACCGACTTGCACATTGCTCTTAGGGTAAACATTTAAGATTCTTTACATTCATTCGCTGGAGAGTTTATTTGAAATCATGCATTTGTTATAGCTGTGGAGTCGATCCTATTATTAAAATAGGATTGTTCAATAGGATTGTTCATTGTTCAAGTGACAAGTTGCTTCTAATCTTTAGACTATAATTCTGATGCTTGTTATCAGCAATGTTTTCATATTCCCGAAGGGGAATTAACAATTAGGGTGTTAAAATGGGTTGTTAAGACGTCCTCATTTTGTTACTGTACATTGTTACTTGGATTCTCTGTGTGAACAAGTTTCTGTTGGTTCTTTTAACTGTGTGTATTGTTTCATTTGTGACGTTTGACATTTTAACATCCCTGATGTGAAAGCATTAAAGAGCAGCTTCTGGTATTATTATGTGACCGAATACAATGCTTTGTTCTTCCACATGGGGGCCCCAGAGGTGTCATTTCAGAAAAAAATAAATAGGGGGTACTAAAAAGAGTTACCACTTAAGCCCCATTTAAAATTCAAGAAGAAAAAAAGGAAGGAAAAGAAAATGTTCTCCTACAGTATATGACATGCCGAAAATAGGAATGCCAGGTTGAAAGTGGTTCATGGATGGTTGCAGACAAGAAAACATATTATAACATATGTGTCGCATGTACATGGGCCGGTGTGGAGTGAGATCTAGAGATCTAAAATCAGATGGGGAAAATATGCATTGAAGAACTGAATTTGAGGTTAAATGTGAACACTAGGGGGTGGCTGATTTCCATTCCCCTGGACTCCAAATGATGGCCCTGGCCTTTTTCTCCCCTTTTTTCTTTTTTTTAACAGATTACGAGAGTACAGAAATATACAAAAGCTTTCAAATTATTTAATTAGTATTATTATTATTATTATTATTATTATTACACTGAAATCTGAAAATATTTGAAGATATGCTTAGTAAAACTATACACTTTATCATAAACATGTTCCATTGTTCACATTAATGCTTCATTATTGGTGAGGCTAGAGCTATTGAGAAAGTTGTGTCAATGAGGGTCAGAAACACTACACGTGGTTCCTATATCACACCTGCTTCAAACACCCATAATGGGTGACCCGCAGGTTTTGGAGCTTTACCGTAGTGTTAGGAACTTTTGTTTGCCAAATGCCAAGCACTACTTCCTTAAGTTTCCTATTCTTTTTGTTATAGTTATATCTCTGTCTTGTACTCAGAGAATACAGTACATGGCAAAAGGGAGTCCACACATGAGTCAAACGTTTTAACTTATATTTAACTCGAATTAAAGAGAAAATCAGGCTAGAACTATACAACAAGAGCCCCGGCTCACAATCATGCAGAATGTGAGCCGGGGCGGGCCGAGTCGTTGATTTATATATTGTTTTGAGGGACGGGTTGGGCGGGTTGGGTTCCGTGACGGGGCGGGTTATGAAAAAACCCAACCCGTGCATCACTAGTACGCGCTGTTGTACCTGCGAGCTGTCAGCTGTGACCTGTGGACACCTGTTTTTTGTTTTGTTTGTCCACCAAGGAAAAATATATATGATTGCTTGGTCTTTAGTTTTTTCTGCAGCTGGTATCTGTTCCCCATAATTCCTTCATTCACGTTGCAGTCAAGTGTAGGCCTATGCAAATATGTCAAGCACAGTTAACCTATTAATTAAAATACAAATACAAAAGTGGAAAATGTGTCAGCAACAAAAACGAGAGAGCTTTGGGAAAACGCAGTGCAAGCCTCAAATTGCATGCGCTCATCTAAATGAAGAATATTCATATAATATTAAATATTTATTGTTGAAAACGTACTGTTTAGTTGAAATTAGTTTCATTGTGCTCAGCAGAGATATACTGTTATAATGACAATGTATCTGCATGATTATTTGAACAATTACATTGCCGAGTTTATCAACAGTGCAGTGAGCAAAATATTGAAGAACCTTCTTCTACATGGACCCTGGTCCTGGGCGTTGAGGGACAGTTGTGTACTACACAGGGCAGACTCTGATAGGATAAGGTATGGATTGGCTGAGTGCTCTGTGAGTTTGTGCAGACTTTGGGTAAAACGCGACACATATCATAGAACATAAATGGACAACATGTGATTTTTTTTCCCAAGAGGTTAAACTCGACTGTAACTGTAACACATTTTTTTGTTTTGTTAATAGCTATACAGTTTAGGCATTTAACAGAACTGTATATAGCTAATTAATAGCTATATCATCAATAATTCAATATCAAAGGGCCCAGGGGCCCATCAGTGAGCCAGACCTACTGAGAGCGAGGGCCCTCTCAGTTGATCTAAACGACCGCCATGCACCGCATGGAAGTTTTAAAACCACCACAAACAAGACACCCACTGTCTGCACTTCTCCTATCCACCTGTGAGCACCTGTTTTGGGCATGACAGACACTATAATAGGCTGCCTGGAAGTCAGCCAGGACAACTTCAGTATCATATTATCTGAACAAAAGTGGTCAAACAGAACAATGTTGCCCTGAGGCAATAAACAAACAAACAAAATAGTACCCAAAAAACACAGCTTGTATAGAAATACAAACTAAATAAGTATTTAAACAATCCTGCTTTTAAATACCCATGCACAATCACATGCATCATTTTTTTAAATGCACGTACTGTAACCCTAAACATGTTAAAAAGAGATCTTTATCTTAAAAATTGGCAGTTCTCTCTCCCATGTGGTTCACCGGCCGCCCCTAGAAAGAGGGATGGAGAGCGAGAGAGGCGGGGGCTTCAGGATAAACAGGTGTGTCATGTAATCGCAGACATATCTGGTCTTCACTCCTGAACTTGTATTATGAGCTTTCAATTGTTCCAAAATATATATCAAAAACATATGCCGAATACATGTGTCACTGTAGCCTACATACGAAGTTTCCAGCCCTCCCCTGAGTAGTCCAACTGGCAAGATATATCTTGCTCCATTAATTAGGAATATCAAATGATATGAAGCATAGCGTTAGTTCATGCAGGGCACGGGAGTCTCATATGCTCAGCTGTAATCAGTCTGCTGATTGCTTTCAATACACACAGCTCATTCCCTCAACAAGGCAGTCCGTTTAAATACGGCTTCCTGGATCTCTACTTTTCATTTGCTGCCACACGCTCCTGCTCCTGCTGGCAAAGCTTGGCTCCACCAACCCAGCCTCCACCTTATAGAGTACAGAAGTCCTGACGTCACTCGTTCATCCCCATGTCCATTCTCTATGGAGAATAACATTGGGTCATCTTAGAATCGTCTCATATAAGAATTGTGGTCCAAAAATAAACAAACTGTCTCGGCGATATTGTCAGGGAGGAGGTTCTGTATCGTTTATGATAGTCAGTCACTTATATATGATACAGTCTGTTTCTGGCGTAAATGTAACTAATTCGGCGGAAGTAACATTAGCGTTTTCTCACCGTCAGTTGATGTTTCATATCCATAAGAGTCAAACCGCCGAGATCATTTGTTTATTTTTGGAACACAGTTCTTATTTGACGCGATATTAAACACGTCTATGGGTCTAACGGGGGTGGAAAACCGCGAACCAGGTAGGATGTGTAAATTACGTCAGACTTCGGTGCTCTAAGTTCAGAGTCTTGCATTACTCAAGTGTTTGAACTGAATGTTGAACTGAAATTCATGTGTGCATGGCTCTTAAGTAAACTGGAATTTAATGTTTGCATGGCTCTGAACTGAATTCAATGTTCTATGGCTTTAATGTTAAAATGCATTCAAGTTTTCACGACTCACGTTATTCTGTTTTTTTTTGCTTTAATGAAATTGTCACATTGTGGATCCAGTCCGGTCTTTGTTATAATAATAACTCCCATAATTCATAAAAACAAATACATGCAAGGTCTCCCCCTCAAGTATTACTTGAAAAGGACTGTAAGGTCGAAACATCGTATAGCTGCTGTGGAACAAAATGGATGATTGAAAAGTCAAGTGGGTTGCGAGCCCCCCACTTGTTTACATTCAAATCATAACATCAAAACAGATTATACAATAAAAAAAAGCAGATCCTACTCTTCTCCCTCCTGGCTTCCAAACTGAATAATAAACTCTCCATTGCCGTCAGAACTGCAGACTCACTCCCAATTCCCCACTGTAATCTGAAGACTCACCTCTTCAGACACCACCACACCCCCTAGCACTTCACTCGCAATTGGTGCAGTGATTGACCAAGATATGTGTAGGCCTACTATTCAAACATATCTACCTGGTATCCTTAATCCTATTGTTTCAAATGTAGAGAATCCTATTTACCTATTATTCTAGTTGCTTTGAGACCATTGTTCTCTCTGCACTCATGCATTTATGTGATTATTTACCTTGTTTATTGACTACAGTTCATTCATAAACTCTGCTTATTCTGAACTCACACGTGTAAGTCCCTCTGGATAAGAGTATCTACTAAATGTCTGAGTTGTAAATTGTACTTGTTGTAGAGTACAGCATATTTGAGTGAGAGACATACTGTAGACAAGCATTAGAGACTGAAGTTCACCAAGCAGTCAGACCTAATTATCAGTTTTTCACCAAATCCTTCACCAACTGTTTCTCGAGGCATGAGTTCTTTTGACATTAGTCTTTTTTACTAGCATGTTCACCAGGAATAAAAGACAACCTACACGTTGAATGAAATGACTTTTATTTGAGGATGACAAACAGGCCTCACCCGACCAAATGATGAAGAAACATTGTGGTGTAATGCATATTATTAAACACAATGATGATTCTCTAGTCTGCCTCATGGATCTGTGGGAGAAGCACACTAACACATTGATACAGAGTGCATGCCAACGTCTCGTCACCAGGGGGGGGGGGGCGGGGGGGGGGATAGTAGCTGCAAACACTCTTGTGGGGGGCAATGTTAAGCCAACCTGTTTATACCCCACAAAGATGTCCGCCGCTACCAAATGACACTTGTTGACGCCCCCTTCAGGATTTTTTGCACGCACTATACTGACTCACACCTTTTATGTCAATGATTCAGTTGCTATTGCTATCATTCAAGAGTGCATGCTGACACAGTATCTGTTGCTCAGTGGTGTAAAGTAACTAAGTACATTTACTCAAGCACTGTACTTAATCACAATTTTGAGGTACTTTAACTTTACTGGAGTATTTCCAATTTTCAGTACTTTTACTTCTACTCCACTACATCGCAGAGGCAAATATTGTACTTTTGCTCCGCTACAATTATTTGAAAACTTTCTACGATCATTACGTAGCAAGCTGTAACTAGTTTCAGCTTGCTAAATGTTACATTTTAGACACAGCCTATTCTGTGTCAGGCAGTTACAAATATTCTCAAAGAGACGTTTAAACTTTCTTTGGGTAACTATTATTATTATAATGCCTAATTGAAAAAAAAAAGCCTCAAGCTATCAAGCTCAATGCTGCCCCTGTTCACTCTCATTTCTGAGAGTTGCCCTGACATACTGCTGATGTCACCTCATCTTCACTTGACCCTATTTAGAGCTCACTCGCTGGTATACCTACATGGTGCGTTGTGTCCATGTCTCACATGCAGGGTTGCCAGATCTGCTTATTATAATTTCCTCGCAAGATTTTATTTGAAAATAGCCGATATACAAGCTCACAACGCGTCGCATTGCGATGCGTTGTGAGCTTGTAGATCTGCTATTTTCAAATAGCGGATGTATATGTTAAAGTGCTCATGTGGTCCATAGTCGCTTCTTTTGGGCTGGTTTTCCTAGACTTGGTGTCTTGTTTCTCTCACAGAATCTAGCAACACTGGACGCCAGTCTCACATGATATCGGCCTCTTCGACCCTGCTCCTTGCATCCCTCGGCCGGGCTCCATATAGGCCTACTGTAAGTTCCAAAGCTAACGGGTTAGGTAGCTTTATCAGACAGTACAAACACTCAACATAGGTCGCGTCAGCCTGACCTTTGGTGTAACCATGGCGATCTAATCATTCTTGAAAAGTGCTATAAAGTTATTATTATTTGTATTACTATTATTATCGTAACGTGTAATCCTCTCTAACACAAACTTTTGACATTGATCTTTATCTCACAATATTTTGATGTCTGTAAGGCATTCCACCTTTTGGTGGCATAGCAGTAGAACACATTTGTCCCCATGTTTGTGCCGAATCTGGGTTGAGTGAGATGTGATGTGCCTGTGTGTGTCTTTCACGTTATTGAAGTCTGACAGGTACATGGGTATTCCTGTTCTCTTGAGGATCTTGAAGACCATGGGCCAATTCCAAGTTGCTGTACTCTGTCCTCTAATCTGAGCCATCCCACCCTAGCATAGTGGCTTGTTTGTAGATTTAAAGGTTGTGAGTTTAAGATTTATGTCAAAAGTTGTGTTTTAGATTGCCATTATCCATAGAAAGTTTAAACTTGGAGAGTACTGCAATGTCTTCAGTTAAGCTCTCAACACAGGTCAGATAATATACATTGTTCAAGGCTATTTGCAACCCTTTCCCCTATAAACACGGATATGCGTTGAAACACAAATAAACCATAAACCATTCGGGGATGACATGAGCATTAGAATAAATACATACAATACAGCCTTACGCAAGCATGACCATTTATCTAGTTGTGTGTGTGTGAGTGTGAGTGTGAGTGTGAGTGTGAGTGTGAGTGTGAGTGTGTGTGTGTGTGTGTGTGTGTGTGTGTGTGTGTGTGTGTGTGTGTGTGTGTGTGTGTGTGTGTGTGTGTGTGTGCGTGTGCGCGTGTGCGCGTGTGTGTGCTGTTGTGGTTTTGTTCATCAAAGCATCCTGTCAGGACTTCCTGACTGTTCTCTACACAGAGACTGCTGTTGTGCTTTTGTTCATAGAAGACGCTTCTAAGAAGCCTCTTGTCCCCACTTCCTTTTTTTTTCTGCACTTCTACAGTTATAGACAGTTCCCCTTCAAACTAAAACTTCCACTAAAAACAAATATGAGCAGATTAATAGATAACATGTTTTTAATGATCCTATTACACGCAATGAAGGTCTTTCATAGACATAAGCAGGAAATCTGCATACATACATAAATCTGCATTCATATATAAATCAAAATTTACATCATGCATGGACATGCATGCACGTGCGCACACACATTTGTACACACAAAGCATGAGTGAATGTTCTGTAATGGATTCCTGCTTGTGTGTGTGTGTGTGTGTGTGTGTGTGGGTGTGTGTGTGTGTGTGTGCGTGTGCGTGTGCGTGTGCGTGTGCGTGTGCGTGTGCGTGTGCGTGTGCGCGTGCGCGTGCGTGTGCGCGTGAGACAGACACAGAGAGAGTATGGCGTCTACCCGTCAGACAGTGTGAGTATGACAGGCAGTAATGTTCTTCTGATTGGCTACACGGCTACCTCCATGATGACATAATCATCGTCTCTTCTATTCCTCGCATTGGCTGCAGCTGAGACAGACAGACAGACAGACAGACAGACAGACAGACAGACAGACAGACAGACAGAGAGGGGGGTCATATGAGTGACAGTGACTATAGACTAGAAGTCGTGACATTACAAACAAAAATAGGGCATTAGATATCTCTGACAGAAATAATGACAATGTTGGTTCTGTTCAGTCTGTGTTGAAGTGTCTATGAGCAAGGCACTTCCTCCCAACTCCTAACCACGTTTTAACCAGGACTAATATCCTGAAACTGCTTTAGACTCACAGGTAGGACATTCCGGAGGGCTGTGCCTTTGATGAATTGAAATGTTTAATTCTACAATTTCCTTTACTGATTGCCTGCCACAATTTTCAAATGTTTCCGGTCATACAGTCTGGGACTCGGAAGCTCTGATCATGATTAAAATATAAAGCGGATGTGAAGCCTCCCTCCACTTCCGTTTCGTCTTTACAGTCGAGCAAATGTATCCTAATATAAGTGTATACAGCTTGCTGCTTAGCAGAAATGGAAATTCAAAAATAAAATGCAAAGATATTTGTAAATATATTTTCGTGAACGGAAGTGCCAGCTTCCTCTATCGGATTTCGGGAGGTGTAGTTCCAGACTCTATATAGCATTCGGAGATTGTGGAATAGTTGTCTGGCTACACAAGACTACATTTCACAGGAGATCTGTTCCTGTCTACACGCACTTGGAGAGCTTGGCTGTGCACTTTGAAGTGCTAACTAACCCTTTGAATTGAGAACTGCTACTGCTAGATTGCTACTCTGTTCTGAATCTAATTCAAGATGACGGTCAGTCGGTGCAAATGTTATTGTTTTAAACTTACACTAAAATATGTATCTCCTTGTTCTCCCGAAATCCGAGAGAGGAAGCTGGCACTTCCGTTCACGAAAATATATTTACAAATATCTTTGCATTTTATTTTTGAATTTCCATTTCTGCTAAGCAGCAAGCTGTATACACTTATATTAGGATACATTTGCTCGACTGTAAAGACGAGCAAATAACAAATTCCACCCACTTCCTTACACTGGTGTGACAATAAAGTTGATTCTGAATCCGATTCTGAAAACACTTGAGGAGAGAAATACAGTAGACAATGTGGTAATATAAACAGTGTTGCTATGCTCATTTGGGATGTGCTTGCACTGTGTTTTAATGGCGTGACGCGCACGTCGCTTAACCCCTACACTACAGGTCACACAATGCACAATTGATATGCATCTAGGCTCATTCCTGTGTTAATGTACCTGGTGTGAGTCGGGAGCCTTTGTAAACTTTGTTGAGGTGTGAATTTAAAGTTGTTTTAAATCTATGCGTGTGCCTGCGCGTGCTCCTGGTCAAATAGGTTCCTGCACGCCGTGCAAGGCCATCCCATGAGCATTGAACAAGCCATTGTCAGCTGGACTTTAAGGTTTGTGTTTATATGAAAGGTTTTGTCTCACCTGCAGCTCTAGCTCTCACTATAGCGATGTAGATGAAGGTTGAAACCACGTAAGGAGTGAGCGCCACCAGCTTCATGATCAGACCGGTCAGAGACATGAGGGGGGGTGCAGCGGAGGTCGGAGAGGAGGTGGGAGATGATGGAGAGGAGGTGGAGGTGGAGGTGGAGGTGGAAGTGGATGGACGAGGGATGGAGGATGAAACTGTGAAGAGAACAGTGGCTTTCAGCAGTGGTGGAAAAATAACTCAAATGTTTTACTTAAGTAAAAGTATCAATACTGCAATGTAGAAGTACTCAGTTGCAAGTAAAAGTCCGGAATTCAAAATGTAGGCTACTTTACTTTAAGTAAAAGTACTAACATGTTTGAAAATAGCAGATCTACAAGCTCACAACGCGTCGCGATGCGACGCGTTGTGTCCTTGTAGATTGGCTATTTTCAAATAGCCTAGGTATAAAATAGGGCTTTTTAATGTATTATAATGTAATAATTTATATCTGCAAAGTAAAAGTTTTCAAATAATTGTAGTGGAGTAAAAGTACAATATTTGCCTCCGAGATGTAGTGGAGTAGAAGTAAAAGTACAGACATTTGGAAATACTCCAGTAAAGTAAAAGTACCTCAAAATTGTACTTAAGTACAGTACTTGAGTAAATGTGCTTTACACCACTGGCTTTCAGTATCGAAACAGTGATTTATCTTATGTTAATAATAGCCAAATTTCTCAAGTCTCACCATTCACTTCCATCCAGCTCTCTGGTGACTGTCCATGGTCAGAGATGTTACACTTGTAGAATCCTTCATCAGACTTGTAAACACTGTGGATGGTCATCTGTCCTGTAGACTCAGTTCTGAAGAGGGATCCGTTTTGGTAGAAATCAGCCGGGAGGTCAAAGGATGGATTACCAGTTGTTTTGTCTTTGGACAGGCAGCGGAGTGTGACATCACTTCCCCCCGTCACAGGAAGTACAGGACTCTCCAGGATCACATCTGCATCTAGTACAGGGGTGGGGGTTTATAGAGCGTCATACTCAGTGGTGGACAGTAACAGGAGTACATTTATTACAAATATTTTAATTTTACTCAAGTGCATTTTTAGGAAGGCTGTGAAGTACTACAGTAGTTACTTTTAGGTTGGCTGTTCTTTTTCTTGTCTTTTCTACTTCCCTAGAATGCAATTGGCCTCACGTTGTGTTCTTCAAAGAAGGAAACCTATCACAGTACACACTCTCCACTGGGATCTACATCATGGGTATTCAACCCCAATCCGTGACCCCGAGGCGGTCCTCGGAGTCACTGCAGGGGGGGACACCCATTTTTCTCTGATGCTTTTTTGTTTTGTTTTAATGTCTGAAAATATGCATGAAACCAACTTACTATTAACAAATATCAATCGTAAGAAAGACTACCCAACTAGTACCCCCAACCCCCACTGTGTGGAGTACCAATTTAGGCAACAGATAAGTTAAACAATATAGACCCAGTCTAGTAAAAGTGTACATACTTCATATAATTACAAATATGAATGATAAATAGATAATCCCTAATAAAAAGCCTGTCAGCAGAACCTACTGTAGCATGTTCACACTTTTGAGTGTTACTTGTATATGTCCTATAATGTAAACCACACTTCACACCCACATATGTCTGAGAAACGGTTGCATTTCCTTCTTCCGCTGCATGTTTTTAAAAGTGTTGCATAGCGAGTGCTGACGACTTTATTTGATTTTTTCGTATACACTATATCAGTGTTTGCCAACCTTTTTGGTGCCAAGGTACACCTGGCTTAGCCAAAATATCCCAGGGTACACCTAGATATATGGTGCGTGTATATATATATATATATATATATATATATATATAAAATATTTACTCTCATGTACACAAGATGTAATAAAGAAACCTTGAACATTACAAAATGTCTTTGGCCTACAAATATAAAAACTTGGGGTAGTGCAATGAATGGAGAAGATGGAAAAAAAGGAAAGAGACAGTGCCTCAGTTTCACCGATTTATTTTTGGAAACATACTTGGAAACAACTTGTTTTGCTTTGATGTCATAATAAAGAAACCTTGAACTAAAAAACAGCACACACATGTTCAATTTGGCCTACAAATATATAAACTTGTCATTGCAATGAACAGAGGAGTTGGATTCACCTTGCCAAGAAAAATACTTTAAAAACTCAAAAAGATTTTTAAAAAAATATATAGGAAAAATTGGCCACAATAGTCTTAGTGTGAAACTGTTTTAGAAAGAAGAAAAAAAACACTTTTAAGCCAGTACAAATGTCTTTGTTTGAAACTTGAGTCCTTTTTAGAAAAAATACTTTAAAACTCAATAAAAAAGATTTGTAAAAAGAAAAGAAAAAATTAGGTCACAATACAACTGTCTTAGTGTGAAACTTCAGCTTGTTTTGCTGAACACAGAGTTTGTATCCTGGCTGGGACTGATGACAAGCACACACGAAGCTCCTCGTCAACTGCTCTCAGTCTCTCTCTGTGTTTACTTTTTACGTAAGTCAGGGTTGAAAAGCTGAGCTCACACAGGTAGGTTGTTGAAAATGGGAGCAACACTGCCATTGCACTGTCTGAGATGGCAACATCTGGTCCCGACATTACGTTAGCCATGATTTTGGCTCCTGCCAACATATATGTTGCTGCTGTATGTGGCAATTTTAACTTTGCCACAAGCTCTGCAATTTGGTAGCTAGCTTCCAGAGCTCTGTCACTAACCTTGGTGCTGGTGGTACTGCGTAACAATGCAGTTGTCTGTTTTGCGTTCTGTCTCGCCTTAGTAGCTTTCAAACTCACAAAATAGTCCTTGTCCTTTGTGGCGATTTCTCCATGGTGGGCCTCAAGGTGACGTTTCAGCTTACTGGGAACCATAGCACTGTTTACGAGCTTGTCCCCGCACACGATGCACAGTGGAATAGGATTAGATGGGTCCCCCATAAAAGTGAAGCCAAACTTGATGTAGTCATCATGGTACAGTCTGGCTGTAGTCGTCTTGCTTGTCGCCGTTGTTGTTCCCGGCGGCAGCTCGTCGGCAGGTCGCGGTGGCCCGGACACACCGGCAGCGCTGCTCGCAGGAGGATCTGGCAGCGGCAATGTCTTGCTGATGACGGCGAAATTTAGCGTCTTCTGGCCCTGGGTGCATCTCTTCTTTGCTGGTGGAGCTCTCATCATCTTGTAGTAATAATACTGAGTGCCAAAGCATGTACCCTGTGCCCCTTTTATACAGTAATATTAACAACATATTTGCATTCCTATGGGTGATGATCACAGTGATCACCCATAGGAATGCAAATATTCAGTGTAGCGGCTACACTGAATGGACTCGGGCGTGGTTGATTGTGAAACGGTCCGGATGACGGCCGTATCGATTGACGGACGCGCCATTGTTCTCGAGGGGCTGGTTTCACACGTTCTTCAAAGCTCACGGTACACCTCGCAAGTATCCGCGGTACACTTACTGTACCATCTACCGCGGTTGACAATCACTGCACTATATTATACTCTGGTTTTAACAAGAAACATGGAGACTGCCATGCTCAACTAAAACGTTTTCTCAGGATGAGAAAACAAATCGACCTAACCTACATTGTATTGAATGAGAGCGGGTTGGAGAGCAACTGTGGTTCAGCAAGACCAATATTTAAATAAGAGAAGGGCAATTTCTCCTATGAAAGCAAACAGGCAGGTGATCGAGCACTGGTCGGCTCCTATGTGCGCACCTGATGGAGGCACTGCATGCTACACAGGTCACAGGTTAAACTGCATGCTACGCATCTCTGTGTCATTTTTCCTTCAATGCCAATTCCTTTGGCTATTCAAAAATAGCAGATCTACAAGCTCATAGCGTGGCACCGAGTGCCACGCTATGAGCTTGTAGATCTGCTACTTTTGAAAAATCATGACAATTTGTGCAAATCTATGAATATTAATATCTTTTAAAGGGAATACTTGTAACTCAAATCTTTGCTTCTGGGGGATTCTACAAATGTCTTTCAAATCCTTATTTTTTTTTTAAAAAACTGACGTTGCTATAATGAGTTCTCAAACCTTTTCAGGTCAAGGACCCCCAAAAGGATATGTATTTGGCCGCGGATCCCTATCTCAAAATATTATGTTCCAGGGACCCCCAGAAGCAAAGATTTGAGTTACAAATGTTTGCTTTAAAATAATACATATTCAAAGATTTGCACACATTTTCACGATTTAAAAAAAATAGCATATCTACAAGCTCATAGCTGCATGCTACACAGGGATTAGGGAGTCACTCGTAACGTTGCCAAAGACATTAGTGCAAAATTGTCAGATGTCATGAAAGCTGTGAAGAAGCTGTGAAGAATCTACTGCTCTACTTCACCATTCTGAGGTTTGATGGATTTCACACGGAACAGTGTTCTCACGCATGTTGAAGTTATGTGTCTAGTCAGGAGTTTTTACTTCTCCAGAACTGGCTGACAATTTCAATGACGATGTCTGGGTTGTGGGCTGAACAGAATTTTAAAGTTCTATGCAAGGCCACAATGCACGCGCCTTTCACGTTTCTTTATGAGAGAATGGAAGGCATAGGGGTGTGCCGATACACTAAATTCACGATATGATACACGATATTGGGCTCACGATACGATACACAGGATCACTTAGGAAATTGGCACTGGGTTAAAGAAAAATGGGTTACAAAAATCGCGGGATAAAAATATTAAAAGAAAAGAAAATATATGGGGGGGGGGGGGGGGGGGCGGGGGGGGAGCAAATGCAAACAAATAGTTATATATTTTTTCCCAAAACGATACATATCATCACGAAAACGTATCGCACCCCTAGAAGGCATTCTAAAAAATAAGAATATACAGTATGGGATCCTTGCGTCATCTCTCAGCTAAGGGTTCCTTGGCCCGAAAAACGTTGAAGACCCCATATCTACATAAAAGCGGAAATACGTCATCCAGGCGCGCTAACCTATCCATATAGCCACCACTTTTTTGAGTTCTTGTTTCAACTCAAAACAAAACACGGTAACGGCGGCAGCAGGAGAGGAACGAGTCTGATCAGCAGCTGAATCAGCCTGACAAACCTATGAAGAACACCCCATGGCCTCTGAAGTCCATGTTATGAAGAACGCACACACAGACATAAAAACCTTACTTGAAATTGCACTTAATTATTTTTTAAAGCATGTAATTTTGAATTATATTTAAAAGCAATTACTTTTGCACTTTTACTTGAGTAACATTTTGACTGAGCTACTTTTACTTGTAGTGGAGTAAATTTGACCATTAGTATTTGTACTTTTACTCAAGTACTGGGGTTGAGTACTTCGTCCACCACTGGTCATACTGAGTGAAGAGCCACGCATTGGACAACCGAATTGAAAATTGAAACACACAGTACTGAATTATGTTAAAACTGCATGAATTTGGTAAACATGACAAACTACTTTAGGGTCCTTGCTTCAACACCAAAATGTTCTGTCACATAATGTTGACTTTTTTAAAACTTTTTTTAAGGTAACTGTACTCTGAGGTTACAATAAAAATGACTTTCATGAATTAATCCACTTCAATGTCATATCAACTTTTAAATGAGCCTATGTCTGATTTAGTTGTCTGATATGTACCACTTATTATACTGTAGTCACTGATGAAACACATTGCATTGTGTTATAGATATTTACTCAAGGCTGACTGTTGCACTCTTATAAACATTTAACATGTGAGTACATACGAATGGAAACATATGGCACTGAAACAATATCTGTGTTAACAATGACACTATATCTATCTATATCCACTACTAGTGATGTAATGATTGGTTGTACCAGAGATCATAATGTTGATGGTGCGGCTGAGTTCTCCTGACTTGGACTCACACCAGTAAAGTCCACTGTCCAGACGATACAGGGTTATGGTGCAGGATGCTCCTACACAGAAAGAAAGGGATATCAGTTCAAAGTTATCTATCTATCCGTCCGTCCGTCAATACAGTACGTGCATACGTAAGTATGTACATACATACACACACACACACACACACACACACACACACACACACACACACACACACACACACACACACACACACACACACACACGTGTGCGTGCGTGCGTGCGTGCTACGTACATACATACATACTATACATACTATACATACATACTATACGCACGCACGCACACACATGCACACACACACACATATACACATACATACCTTCAGTGACGCCCCATTCATAGTTGCAGGTTCCATTGCCCTTCCCACTGGTGTGTCTTTTCACAAACCACTCCAGCACAGAGTTCCGTTCTTCCTCACAGCTCAGTGAGATGGTCTCGTGTTTAAAGAACTGACATCTGTCTGGACTGACTGTCAGGGACACTGGAAGAAACAGAGAAAGAAAGAACAAATTAACACAGGGATGAGAGTTAGACAATGTGTGGCGATCAGATGTGAGCTGCTATGTCAGGATCTGTGTCTCTGAATCTTATTATGTAGTATCGTTCCTATTGTGTATTGTTCTCCTTGTACTTTTATGTAGTGATGTTCTAGTGTTTCCTGTTCAGCCTAGTTAGTGTCAGAGCCTTCTATTAGAGAGTTGCGCCAATGAGGGGTCAGAAATAGCGTCGGTCACGTGGTTCATGTAGCTGGAAATAGTGACAACGAGCCGTCGACTTCAATGCATTCCATGAACTTCCGGTTTAGGGATTTGTCACTATTCGCCAATGTATGTGTATGTAGAAGACCTGGCCCGAAGAAGTGAACGGAGTTGGCGTAACTCTCCAATAGATGGCACTGGTTAGTGTTACCTGTCTTGTGTCTCCTCCCTCTGATTAGTTATGTTCTCCACCTGTGTCCTGTTGTGCCCCAGCCAATCCCTGTGTTGATTGTCTTTGAGTTTCACCTGTGTCTAGTTTAGTCTGTCTATTTAAGTCCTGTGTTTATGAGTGTTCCCTTGTCAGGTTATAGCCATTGTTACAATGTTCCTGCCTGTGTCTGTCCTGCTGTAATCCTGTTAAGTGTTAATAAATACATTGCATTAGACCTTCCTGCCTGCATTGGTCTGCTTCTGGGTCCTCACCTGTCTTGCAACGTGACATGCTATCTGTCATTGTAAATAACAGCGTTAATGTCAGATGAAAAACCATCTATAAAACGTGACCGTAACATCTTCATCTGTAGAAGACTGTTGAGAATGTATACACACCATTCCTTGGATAATGGAGCAACTCTCTCCTTATAAACTACGTACATTTCACCACTTTTTCAAACACAAAACACTTTTTTTGCAGATATTGTCCAAAACTCTCACTAAACATTATCTCTGGGATCATGTGATAAACAGCAATTTAAGCTGTCTATAATGTGCCTTTTTTTATAGAAATGCCCCCCAAAAAAGATCTGGTTGATCCCAAATTTGAGTCACACATTGAGGGGCTTCTAAACAACACAGACCCAAAAGCAATTTCACTTCTGCCCTTAGGAATTTTTGAAAAAGTTGAACCGTATCAGGCAATTTCCCCCCGCAGCTTCATCGGGTCCTGATGACAGCTCTCAGCGGGGAGTGTTGGGAGGAGTAGGACGAAGGCTCTACGTCCTCCCGGTGGGGGCTCCTCACTGGCAGGTGAGTCAGTAGGATACAACAGCAGTGACAACACACAGAAATGTCATATGTGTGGGGAGAATTAATTGGCATAATGACTCGATTGGGGAGAAGAAATGGGTAAAAAGCATAAAAAAGATTGCTTCTACTATACGTACAATACTATACAGACTATTCAAATATTCAATCTTGTCTATTCACTATGAATCCATATCAATTATTCATTTATGTGTTGATGTGGTTTGTGGTGCGGTTTGAAAAGTCCTGAACGAACACTTGCTGTTTATTATCAGGATGGTTGGAACATGTCTCTAAACAATCAGATGTCTTGTCTACACTACCCAGAATGCAATGCATGGAAGTTGTCTGTCTCACCATCTGGTTGAGCAGGTCCACAGCAGACAAGGAGATACAGCACTGGACGGACAGACAGACAGACAGACAGACAGACAGACAGACAGACACACACACAGACACACAGACACACAGACAAACAGACACAGACAGACGGACGGACGGACGGACGGACGGACGGACGGACGGACGGACGGACGGACGGACAGACAAGAGAGAGAGAGACAGGCTTTACCATTTCAGTGTTATTCAAGTTAATTTCAATAAGTTTCCACTTTGCAAAGTACATTGATCATCAATATCCAACTATTGTAACGACTAGCAGACGTGGGTTTGGGACAATTCAAAGGAGCTTTATTGGCATGAGAAAAACATAATATGTTTACATTGCCAAAGCAAGGGTCAAAATATAATAAAAACAGGAGCTTAGGAAGTCAAGTTAATTGGTTCAATATTTTTTTAATCAACACACAGACGTAAAGGGTGTTCAATTGCACTGATTTATGGGAAAAAATGCAAAAGCGGAAAAATTGAGTTTCTGCGGGACAGCAACGGTATGTAATCACAATAAGTGAAGGCGTAGACTAGGGTAGGCTTGGGTGTGGTGAGGAAGTATGGGCTTGCATGGATGATCGGCAGAGACGAGGCGAGCTGGCAGGCAGGCCAGGGCAAGTGTGTGTGTGTGTGTGTGTGTGTGTGTGTGTGTGTGTGTGTGTGTGTGTGTGTGTGTGTGTGTGTGTGTGTGTGTGTGTGTGTGTGTGTGTGTGTGTGTGTGTGTGTGTGTGTGTGTGTGTGTGTGTGTGTGTGTGTGTGTGTGTGTGTGTGTGTGTGTGTGTGTGGTGTGTGTGCTAAACACGGCTGCCATAGCCGAGTAGTTAGAGAGCTCGTCTGGGGAGCCAGAGGCCATGGTTGTCCCAGGTTCGATTCTAGGCCAGCCCAGTAATGTGTCGAAGTGTCCCTGAGCAAGACACTTAACCCATAACTGCTCCCCGAGGTGCTGGCCCTGTAGCGCCCACGGCTCCTGCTACCTCAGTGCACTGCATGTGTATGCAAATGTACAGTGACAAATACCACAAAGGAGTGTGGACTAATAGTATTATTATTTATCGTCACAACCAGTCATTTGTTGTTTGTTAATTTTCAGCCTGGGCTTCCATTTGCTCCAGATAAAACACTAAACCACCCACCCAGCACTTTAATAATGTTTGGTAACAAAACAAGGATTTCTGACTGTCTCTTTAAATACATTTAAATGAAAATGAGTGCAAAGCAGAGAGTGAAAAGAGCAAGTGTTCAATAAATAAAGTTTAGATTAATTTGATGAAACTAAAATAAGATTGAAATAAAGTACTCACATGATATTATGTAGCTTGACGCAAATTTCATCTCGACAAGCTGACTGACTTAAAGTGGCTGAGTGAGATGTTGTGGTTTGACATACGTTCGTATAACCCTCTGCTGCTTGTTGGATGAAGGGTCTATTTCCTTTTGGTAACATGCTCAACCACACACACACACACACACACGCGCACACACACACACACACACACACACACACACACACACACACACACACACACACACACACACACACACACACACACACACACACACAACCACACACACACACACACACACACACACACACACACACACACACACACACACACACACACACACACACACACACACACACACACACACACACACACACACACACACACACACACACACACACACACACACACACACACACACACACACACAGCCTCCCCAGCCAAAGAAGGAACAGAAAGTGTATAAGACTACCAGACATACCAGCAGCACTGTGTGGCGGGTCAATATTCTTTTGGCAATATATAAAAAGGAAATCAGCCAAATAGAATGCTGACTCATATAGTGCAACTTTCCTAAATGGCAACGATCCATCTATGCCACCTTGAACTTGGGTCACGTCAGGTGACAATAGTGCACCCTGTCCATCATCATTTAAAGAATTATTTGTACTTGTGTGCATTCTGTGCCAGTGGTACCAGGCACTTGGACCATTAAACATTTTTTTCTGTGTTTTTATTTTATTTTATATTTAATTATATGATATACTATAATAAATACACTTTGTTTTGCCGTTTTCAAAAAAGTTTTTTCACAGATTCAAACGTTTTATGGTCATGATTCACCAGGACCCTGGATGGCTTGATTCTAGGCATAAAATAATTGATATAAATATTTTTGGAAAAGTCAATGGGAAAAATGCATTGAGTATTTTGAAGTGGAACCAGGAAATGGCCGCCACTGCTATGCCCTGGAGGGCGGGCTTTAGACCGGATCACACTGGTTTATTCCATTGAGTTCATTCTGAACGCGTGTCGTGTATAAAGCCTGGTTAACAGCAACATCTACTGGAACACATTGTAATAGTTCTGGTGAATCAACGGATGAAACGAAAGTAAATCCACCTTTTGTTGACAATCAATCTGATCAAATCTGTGATGGCGGATCACTGGGTCTCATATCTGTCCTTCCAAGTCAGTGTTTATTTCAACATTCTCCTGGTAGTATGGACCAGCTGTTACAACACATCTGTGACAATTTAGCCCTGAAACATTTTCGATTTTTTCACATTGCCAACTCTCACATGTAGATAAACGTTCACCTTCTTTTCTAATTTCCTTGGCCCCCGCTCTATGTGTCCATGAGCAAAGCACTATAAGTTATAACCCCTATAAACTGCTCTCCATTGAGTGCTCAACATGACCGTCTGATCAATCTATCTATCCATGTATCTATCTATCCAGTCACTAATGCAACTGTCATTCACTAAGAATGTCTGAGCTACAGTACATGGACTAATAATAACGTCTTCCAGTCTTTCTAATCTAATACTTCTCCCCCATGGAGTCTGATTGACCGTCATATAGTTCCAGTAATAGAGCAACACTGCCTCCCTAAGAGGAAGATCGGTAATGACACGTTGTATTAAACATAATAGATAATAATAATTCATTTAGTAGGCGTCTTGTTAGTGTAAACTTGCATTTCATCAGGAATTCAAACTTTTTGGCATTAACTCCCATTTAGGCCAATTGGGGCCTGTGTTTATAATTAATTAATTGAGTCAAATTGTTTTAATGTTGTTAACTGTCTGTTAACCTTTTTTTTTAATGCTTTTTATATGTTGTACAGCACTTTGGGCAACATTGGTTGTTTTTAAATGTTCTTTATGAATACAAATGGACTTGACTTGACACCTGATTAATGTGTAATAATATAATAAGGGTAATAATAATAATAATAATAAAACTTTATTTATATAGCACCTCTCAAAACTGGGTTACAAAGTGCTTCACAAAGAAAACAAAAAAAGGAAACATTACACAAAACAGAACAAAGAACGATATATCTTTTTTTAAATGCAGAAAACAATGCAGGAATGCGCATGTACAAACCACTTTCATACCGGTGCAAGACCAGCGGAGATAGACTAGAATAATCGACTAGGAGTGTGGATTATAAAAGCCAATCCATAAAAGTGGGTTTTAAGGAGGGAATGAAACTGGGGGACAGACTCACTGAGCCTGATCTCCAGGGGCAGGGCATTCCAAAGTGTAGGGGCCCTGAAGGCGAAGGCCATGCAACCTTTTGAATTTAACTGACCTTCTGGAATGTCCAGGAGTGCATGGTTTGAGGATCTCAGACTACGTGCCGGCACATAGGGGGGGAGTAGGTCCGAGATATAGGCTGGGGCAAGACCTAGCCTGGCCTTACATGTAGTGAGTAGGATTTTATAACTGATTCTAAATTCAACTGGCAGCCAATGGAGGGATGCTAAAATGGGTGTGATATGGTCAAATTTTCTTGTACCGGTTAAAAGACGGGCCACAGCAGTGTAGTATATTCTACAAGCGTGAAAGGTTTGCAGCTTGGCAGGAACGAAAGACAGAACTGAACTCAGAGTGGATATTTATACTCAAGTGTGTGTGTATATGCACGTTATTGCACGCTGTGTTCTAAGCTTGTGCACAAGGTGTGTGTTCTGACATCCAGATGTCTAACAGTGTGTGTCCTATGTGTGTGTGGGGGCATGCAAGGATGTACGTCAGTGTGCAAGTATGTGTGTAAATGTGTATGTGTTTAATTAGTTTGGTGTGTGTGTGTGTGTGTGTGTGTGTGTGTGTGTGTGTGTGTGTGTGTGTGTGTGTGTGTGTGTGTGTGTGTGTGTGTGTGTGTCAGATGACCTCTGGCAATCATTAGGGAACTGGACATCTCTAGGTTCTCTGGAATGTGCGCTGTAGACCACTCAGTATCCAAACTTATGTGTCTCTGTGTGTGTGTGTGTGTGTGTGTGTGTGTGTTCAAATAAATCGGGCTCTATAAGTCCATAAATGTGTATCAAGATACCACAAATGCTATTCTGTAGTCTGCAGCACATCAGTCAGTGCCACTCACCATGTGATATGCAATGTACCCACATCAGCAATTAAAGTTGTATAATTGCAATACTTTGGGGGTTTATGTATTAGTCCAACTGTTATTTTAACAGGAAAGTTCCAATAATTATCATTCGTATCCCAAATGACATATTTTATCCTGAAAATAAAATGATGACCAGGTTACAGGTCTGCATAATCTACCAAAGTGTTGAGTCCAGGGACCCCCACGGTTCCTTGGGGGGGGGGGGGGGTCTCAACTCGACCCTTAAGGTCTGTAACTCTGAGAGTGTACAAATGTAACCAAACTAGAGGTGCGGGCCGCTGCGCGGCCCTTCCGTCTAGCCGCTGTGCGTGGCTCCCGTGTAGCCTGGGCCGCACATCGGACACAGAGACAGCAGAGCGTGCTGACGTTCAAATCGAAAGCAAACTGCAACATGCAAACCGAAAGCGAAGAGAGACCTAACTTGTTGGAGACCCACACACACAAACAGCTTGGAGACGCAGACAGCCACGCATGCGCAGACCTAACTTGTTGGAGACGCAGACACACAAACAGGCTGCCGAGGCAGACAGCCACGCATGTGCGCCACTCTCTATTGTTTATTAGGATGGACCCCTAAGGGTCAGTTATAACACATCATGGTGGATGTTCTCTCCCTTTTTGAATCTTGACTGTTTAAGATATAATATTCAAGGAGAAAAGCAGAAGTTCTTAAAGGGTTAGCAACCATTTCTTTCTTATTGTGAATTTGAATTCCCTCAAGGTTAAATTGATGTTTTCTTAATCATCCATTTTAAGGATTGTTATTTTTGGTTTATGGATCAAGTTTCTATTTCTGGTTTCTTAATAGTTTTGTTTCTTTTTATACCCCTGGGCACTGTGTTTTATGTGGGTGGGTGTTTGGGAGGGGGGAGGGTGGTGGTTATGTAGGATGAATGTGGTGTTGTGTATTGTCAAACAAATGTGAAAAACTGAATCAATTAAAAATATTTAGGGCTGTCACGGTTACAGTATGTAATTTTACTGGACTATTAATTGGTGCTCAACGATTTCATTGTGCATCTGTCGTTGAACATTGGAACATTATGAATAGAAATTAAATGTCTGTTTGGCTTTTAGGCAAATAAGCAAAAGGTGCACAGGGCAGATATGACAATTAACTTACATCATTTTAGAACTTTATACTTATATATGAATATGTCACGGTCCGCTCCGCGGGCCGTGGACTCATTGCCCTTATATGGTCGTGGACACTTTAGGCCTGTTCTTTAGGCCTGTCACGGTCCGCTCCTCGGGCTGTGGACTCTGACTTTATTATTTAGACCTTCCTGCCCTTATAAGGTCTTGGACTTATTAGGCCTTTGTTCTGTTCTGTACCTAGTCTGGTTATTCTGTTACTCTGTTGTTGTTGCCCTGCGTTTGTTCTGTACCTTATTTTGTAGTCTTGTTTCCTGTTCTGCTTAGTTATTGTTCCCTGTCTTGTCTCACCTCCCTGTTGATTAGTCATGTTCTCCTCCTGTGTCCTCTTAGTCCCTCAGCCTATCCCAGTGTTGATTGTCTGTTGAGTTCACCTGTGTCTAGTTAGTCCTTGTGTATTTATACCTCCCTGTTCCCAGCTTGGTTGCTACAGTAGTTCATTGTCCTTGTGTATTTATACCTCCCTGTTCCCAGTGCTTGGTTGCTACAGTAGTTCATTGTTAACTGTTATGTGTGATCCTGTCTTGAGTTCAGCACTTACCTTGTATCCCTGTCTTTTGAGTTATTAAACCCTTTAATCTGATCTATTCTGCCTTTGTCTCTCCTGCACTTGGGTCCTACAATCTGCCCTGCCTCAAACCCTGACAGAATAGTGGAAATAGCCGATCTACAAGCTCAAAACGCATCCCACTGTGATACATTTTTCAACATGCCAATGATTATGACGATTACGGAAAAAAAAATGTGTGCGATTATCTCAAAGAATTGTGATTATAGGCAATTATGTAATAATTGTGACAGGCCTACAGTATGTGGATCAATTATGATTTCGCTGATACGTTGGGTCTAATTTGACGGCCAGGTTTAGCTCTCTCACACTGTGAGCCTTTGTGGGTGGACTCTATTTCTGGATGGTGCAACAGATGTGGGTATGGATGGATGGGGTATAGAGCCAGGATGTGTGCAAGTAGGGGTGTCATTTGGGGTCTCAGGGATGCCAATTTTCACCCCCCTAGTTTACATTTTATGCATACTTTCCCCAACTCTGATTTTTTTTTGCAGATTAATCTGATTTCAGGTCAACACTGAGTGCATATCAATCCATGCCCGTCCATATGTGGCATATATAGATATGCGTTTTCTTCATGTCTGCAACGCGACGCATTGTGAGCTTCCACTGTTTTTTTTTTTTTGTGCTATTTTGGAAATGGGGCTTAACCCATTAACACCTGAGGCCGATTCTACAAATGCCTTCTAAATCAGTTAGTTCTCAAAATGTTTCGTGTCAAGGACCCCCAAAATGATATGTATTTGTGCCTGCTATCCTGCTATCCAGGGCGCGGACCCCCTGAGTTTCTCTTTTTTTTTTTTTGGCTCAGGAGTTTGGCCGGGTGCAATACGTTAGTCCGACAGCGCATTCCTCCGACAGCGCAGTGCTCCGACATTAAACCGTAAACCCGAACCAAACCCGCACCCTAACCCTAACCGCACGCGGATGCCACATAGTCGGAGAAAACGTCTGTCGGATTAACGCATGCCTCCCGTTTGGCCAGCTATACGTGGCACGCAGGGGCTTCACTAACCGGGCCATGGCCCCACTGGCCCTCATGACGCTACGCCAGTGATCTGCGCTGCGTGGGCGCTAGAAGCTCGGCCCGCTACTCTAGTTGTATACATTTGAAAAGTAGTGAAATAGGAAATTCTGCATGATGAGTACTTTCTACTTTTGGTACTTTAAGTACATTTTGATACCAATACTTTTGTACTTTTACTCAAGTACATTTTGAATACGGGACTTCTACTCATTACAGAGTAACAGGCTAAAAATATACACTCACTAGTAGCATTTTGTAACATAGCTCCAGGCATTCGAGAGGAACATTAGATAAATGTGTCTATTTCTGTGTAAATCCACCAAGCACATAATGTGTCATAACATAATCATCTCTATCGGGGTGGAAACCTCATGTGTTCAAAACTGTTCGATTCAAATTCAAAAGTAGCAGATCTACTTGTAGATCTACTTGCGGATCTGCTACTTTTGATGCTTTTGTGTGACGCTGTTAGTATGATCAAGTTGTTTATTAATTAAAAAAAAAAAGAAGTTAGAATATGGAGATAAGTCTGCCCAACAGCGACACTATCGATGTACAATCCTGGCTTATGGTATTTATGATGATGTAAATATGAATCATCTCTGCATGTTATACAACAACAACAATAGCATCCTGTTGAGTCTTGCTTTGAACCACCTGCGGTTATTGATGAAATTAATTGACGCGCGCACAGCCGCACGCACACACACACACACACACACACACACACACACACACACACACACACACACACACACACACACACACACACACACACACACACACACACACACACACACAAATGATTGGCCTACTTCATTGTACAAGAGCATTGAGCAAAAGTAGCAATCGACAAGCTCACAATGCGTCGCATCGAGACACATTGAGCTTCTAAAATCTTTCTAAAATTCTAAATACTTTAGAAAAACATGTGAAAGTGGTAAAGTGTGTCTGAGGGTTTTTATGAATATTTAACCAATTAAAAGTATCAACAAGAGCTTGTGACTAAAAAATAACTAATTGTTTTCCCCATTTGTGAATCTGTATCTTACTCAAGTACTGGGGTTGAGTACCTCGTCCACCTCTGTTGAGTAATATTTGACCAGGAGGATCTATAGACTCAAGTACTGGGGTTGACACTGATAAAATGTCTGATAGAATGCTCTGCTTAACAGAGTCAAATTTGGGATGGATGATTTGTTTAACTCAAACTTTGTAATATCCTTTTAAAGATCCCCAAAACTCTGTTAAAGAGTTATAGACATGTGTGGTAGCCTACATTCTAGAACTAAGGAACCCATTTTGAGAAACAATGGTTTAAACGGAATCAAATTAATTACAATATAATTCTTGCAAATTGAATATGTTAATGAGCACATGGTTTGAAGACATCAGACTCAATGCACTGTTTTGTTTTGCTTTACTTTTTCCAAGGTAAAAAAGGCAGTTCACAACGGTGAAACAGATACTGCTAAGAAGGCATCAAACAAATGTTTTCCCCCCATTTGTGAATCTGTATCTTACTCAAGTACTGGGGTTGAGTCCACCTCTGTCTTCGTCCTCTCAAGAATATTTGACCAGGAGGGTCTGGTTTGACTCAAGTACTGGGGTTGACACTGATGGAATGTCTGATAGAATGCTCTGCTTAACAGAGCCCTCCTGCTTGGACTTAAACCACACCCACCCAGTTAAATGTGGGACCCCAACACTCACCAAACTATTGCATCCAGACATTCCCAAGAAAGTGCGGCATACATCCATACAATACGTCCACTATGCCAGTAGAAAGCCAACGGACCTTAGGTCTTCTTATGGGATGGTCCATCTTCAGCTTTCTATGCTGCTTTCCGCCACTTGGATTCGCAGCTATTATCTGCTCCAGCAAGGTAGGTTATTATTCTTTAACTCTTTATTTATAACATAATTATAGAACTGGATTCTATGCAACACTGGCTTTACTTCTTATTAATATGTGGGCCGTGCATAGGAATAAACCTTCTTAATTAAATATGACGGTATCTTTACTGAAGATAATATGATTAACTTCCCACATTTATCTAACACACAAACAAAAGTCTTGGTGATGAAATTAACTTTCAATTAAAATTTTCATGTAAAAAAGAAAAGCTCTGAAAGGTCTGAAAAGTCTCCAGTTCATTGCTAAAACGCCTGCAATCACACCTTAGAGTATTCATTATTTAGTGTCGATCCTTTTAAAAGATCTATTCATGTTTGCATGACTGATTATATGAATGATGTGAATGTTGATTTGGGATGGATGTTTAACTCAAACTTTGTAATATCCTTTTAAAGATCCCGAAAACTCTGTTATAGAGTTAAAGCCATGTGTGGTACATTCTAGAACTAAGAAACCCACTTTGAGAAACAATGGTTTAAATGGAATCAAATGAATTACAATATAATTCTTGCAAATTGAATGTATGTTAATGAGCACAGGGTTTGAAGACATCAGACTCAATGCACTGTTTTGTTTTGCTTGTCTTTTTTTCCAAGGCACAAACAGTAACTGACACATATGCCAGCTAGGACAGCCAGGATACTCAACACCATCGCTCTTGTTTGTGGAATTATTATTGCCATCATCCTCATCGCCATTGAAACCACCGTGGGATTATAACTGCTTCTGTTCAACTCAAGAGATGCAGTTGTATACAACGTAAGTTCAGGAGTGGAGACCTCCCTCTGCTTAACACGGCAACTCCCCGCTCGCCATCAGCTTATCACCGACACCTGCCTTCCCTTATCAGCCAGCCAATCCCACGTCACAATCACCACAGTAGATGGGCATACTGTAAATTCAGCTGCGAGCCGTCACTCGTGTGTTCCTACTACTTACGTGGTCTCGAACGCTCCCCCCGTCCACCCCAACTACCTCCACCCCTCAATACTAACCTTCATCCTTTCCTCTCTTCCAGGAACCGGGGGGGCAAGTATCCTGAGCTAAGGCGTCGCTACCTGATCGAGCCCCGGTGGCCGTCCGCTCCCGAGACAAAGGGTCCTATTCAGGACCACGTGCCCGCCCCTACTACCGTTAAATAGGCAGAATTGGAGCTGCGCACCCCCTATATGTTATTCTAGCACCTGCTAGCGCAGGTCACAATGGTCACAGGATATATATATATCTATTGCATAAACCTAAACTGAGAACATTTGTTATGATAAAAAGCTGTTCTGCTAGTGAAAAGTATGTTTGTGCTCCATTATCCAAAAGACAAAGATCTCTATTTGATCAACTCCGTTCTGGGATCTTGCCCCTGCACCTTGAGACTGGTTGGTATAGAGGAGTAATAGAAGAAGAGCGGATTTGTACTTATTGTGACATAAATGATATTCAGAATGAGTTCCATTTTATTTTCTACTGCCCCTTATGTCATGAGCTACGTAAAAAACATGTTTAACAGGTGTAAAAACCTAGATTTGATATGGTTAAGTGACGCAGAGAGACTTGTATGGATTTTTGAACATAAGATATTTGCAATATTAGAAAAAGCATGGTACAAACGGACAAAGAAAACATATATGTGATGTATACTTATTTTTTGTTTTTGGGTATTAACCAATTACCCTTCTTGGTAACACTTTATAATAACTACACACTATAAAGCATTAGTTAAGCATTAGCAAATGCTTAATTCATCATGAACTCATCATTAGTAAAGCATTATTCTTACATTACTAAGCATTAGTAAACACAGTTATAAATGGTTCAACTATACACTATTAAGCATTAGTTAACTATTAGTGAAATACTTAATTCATCATTAATTCATCATTTGTATAGCATTATTCATTACGTTACTAAGCATTAGTAAACACAGTTATAAACCTTTCAACTATACACAATTTACAATTAGTTACGCATTAGTAAGTACTTAAGTTATCATGAATTCATCACTTATATAGCATTAATAAGCGTTTGTAAACACATTTGTAATCGTTATATTTCCCATTGATAACCTAATCGGTAATGTGCTTAATAACTGTATTCTCATACTTTATAAGTGATAGATTCACCATTTATAAATAGGTATTATATCAATTTGTGCCTAATCTATCATTTAGCTGGGGACCCCCTGGAACTCCCTCAAGGACCCCGGACCCCACTTTGAGAACCAATGGTTTAGATGGATGTAAAATATTTATTTTCTGAGTTTTGACACATTTGCATTTGGCACTGTGATCCACTTTATTCAGCCACAAGATTGCAGATTGTTTATTTTCGTACAGTACAAGACCTTATTTATGTAGCCCTGATGGAAAAACCCTAGGTCTAAAGTCCTGTTTATTTGCTTAAAGTAAGCAGTCAAATGGAAATCATTTAATAGTTCAATATCTGCTAAAGTAAAACATTAAACGTGTCTAATTCATTTATATTAAAAAACGTTTATCATTTAGTTGTCCATAATCTAAGCCTAAAGCAAAACTTTAAAAGGTTGGTTTAATTCATATTAAAAGGCTAAGTAAATATTCCTTCAGAGGGTGTTATTTTACACTTGTTTGTCATGTTAAAATGTTCACTCTGGTTTGAATGATTGTCATTGGTTATGGGGCGGGACATCCAAGTTGATGGACATGGAGAGCTGTGTGGAGAGAGGGGAGGAGTCAGAAAAAAGGGGGAGAAGAAGGAGGAAGTGAGTGAGAGTGGAATGGAAGAGAAAAACGTTTATTCAGTGCAATTTATGTTTTAAAAATAATCGTTTTTGGAAAAATGCATCTGTGCTAGTCAAGAGTATTGACAGGAGTCATATTCAGGTGTTCAGTGATTAATAGCAAGACAGAGTGGAAAGCTATTATTCAGCACTACATTTGGCTTTGTTTGCTAAATAGCTAACTGTAGTCAAGGACTAGCATTCATCATTAGCCTGTTTACTGGCTAGCAGCTACTGGACTCAAAGACTGTCATCCTTGCTGGGGTGTGTTGGAATGCTGGACTGTGAGCTCTGGGTTGTCTGATGAAGAAGTGGTTCTGCTAGTTGTGGATCCATCATCATTGTCATCTCTTCAGCTTCTCTCCTGTAAGTGACTGTGTTGCTCTCCCACTGAAGAGGTAGTCTTGGATGCCCCACCATACCCTAGCCTCATCCTGACATCTTTGCCAACCCTTCAGCTGCTGTAAGTGACTGTATTGCTCTCCTAGTGAAGAGGTAGTCTTTACTGCTGCTCAAGTATCACCAAACAGGCCTGCAACGTTTGTTATTTTGTGTGTGTGTGTGTGTGTGTGTGTGTGTGTGTGTGTGTGTGTGTGTGTGTGTGTGTGTGTGTGTGTGTGTGTGTGTGTGTGTGTGTGTGTGTGTGGGCCCACAAATGTAATGGTATCTGATTTAATGGTATTTGTGTTCTTTTGTGTTGAGGTGTGTACAGAGTTAGTAGGAGGTTAGCAGGTTAGAGTAGTATTAATTAGAAATAGGGAAGGTTTTAGTTCTAAAACTATTTAATTTGAGGGTTTTGGGTTTTACAAACCATACTATACCATAGGTTTATTTTTGTTTCAAAGTCATTACATTTTTAGTAATACAGGCTTAAAAGGTTCATTATTTTAAGTGTATTACAAGTCCAATTAATTAGTATTAAGAATTGTTGATGCCTATTTGTGTTCGTTCATTGTTTTTTTTTCATTGTTATTTAATCCTTTATTGTCAGTGTTGGGTACACAAATTAAATTCTAACAATTCAAGTAAAGGATGTTAAAATATACATGCAGTGTCCGGAAATAATTATTTACAGGTTGTAGTGATTGAATTTCATTACACACTATGGAGTTTGAGTAAAGGTAAAACTTTAACTTAGGACGTTAAGAACTCAGAACGTCCCATCTTTGGTACTCTGGTTAATACAGGCAGGGGTGGGGCGCTACATTTATTTTTTCAGCTATGTTTACTTGTGAATAGTATTGCAGTTTTTTTTTTTTTTCATACAGTACAAACATGTTTATTTTATTATGACTCTGCAAGGGCCATGTTCTGTCTGTCTCGGTGTCGTTTGTTGCAATAAATATTTACATTTGCTATATCACTGCTTCTATCTCATTTATAAATGCTTTATAAGGCATAGATAGTCCTCACTTTACATAGGCTCACGCTATATAATTTGTAAATGCTTTATAAGGCATAGATAGTCCTCACTTTACATGGGCTCACGCAAAATACTTAACTAACAAGTAGTAACTACCTTAATAAATCATTTATTGAGTATGAATAAGTGTTTATAAAACATGTATTAATACACTCACTAACCATGTACAAATGTTCACATAAATATGCATAAAAGTGGCTTGTATATGGTGCTTACTTAGACTTTATAAATGATCCTATGAACCATTAACAACTCATAAATAACTGGTTTGTAAATTGATATAATACCTATTTATAAATGGTGAATCTATCATTTATAAAGTATGAGAATACAGTTATTAAGCACATTACCGATTAGGTTATCAATGGGCAATACAACGATTACAAATGTGTTTACAAACGCTTATTAATGCTATATAAGTGATGAATTCATGATAACTTAAGTACTTACTAATGCGTAACTAATTGTAAATTGTGTATAGTTGAAAGGTTTATAACTGTGTTTACTAATGCTTAGTAACGTAATGAATAATGCTATACAAATGATGAATTAATGATGAATTAAGTATTTCACTAATAGTTAACTAATGCTTAATACTGTATAGTTGAACCATTTATAACTGTGTTTACTAATGCTTAGTAATGTAAGAATAATGCTTTACTAATGATGAGTTCATGATGAATTAAGCATTTACTAATGCTTAACTAATGCTTTATAGTGTGTAGTTATTATAAAGTGTTACCATTTTCTTTTTTACTTGTGCAGTTTCTGTTTCCAGGAAGTTAATGTGATATTGTTTTTTTTTTTTTTTTTGGTGTCTTATAATCCTGTAAGGGATAGGTCTTATGACAAGACACGAAAAAAAACCAATAATAAAATCATTCCAGTCAGCCAGACAGCTCTTATAGAGGCAAAAGAATAATGAAGATAATTCTGTGTATATTGACCTGGGCATCTGTGTATGGTGTCTGTGTTTTAATCGCTGCACAAACAAATAAAAGTTCAGAGAGGAACATAAAATAAAGTAATTTGAAATTGAAGAGTGTTCCTGTTATTTGACATGTTCTGTGTTCTGTTCCTTTTTCCTCTATTCCCTTTTTTAACTTTTCCTGTAACTGCAATGTTCAGAGCTGCACACATATACAGTACAATTCAGTGGTTCTCAAAGTGGGGTCCGGGGACCCCCAGGGGCCCTTGGGGGGGGGGGTTCCAGGGGGTCCCCAGCAAAGTTAGTTAATATAGCGTCACAATCATTTTCACCACTTTAACCATATTTTATACTTTAACTATTAAAAAATTGCAGATCTAAAAGCTCACACACAGAAAATGTGTGCAAATCTTTGAATATATAAATGTTTTTAAGTGAAAATGTTTAACTCAAATCTTTGCTTCTGGAGGTCCCTGGCACAACACATTTTATTTTAGAGATGGGGATCCGCAGCCAAATACATATCATCAATACATTGTACATTTTTCATTGTATATTTTTTATTATAAATAATAAAATTGTTTGTTTTTATTATAAACAAAAATATACTGCTCATCGGTTAATATTTGGGACCTCGCCGCGCGGCCGGAGGGGAAAAAAAAACGGCGAGCAGCATTTGGCCGCGCACCTTACGGCCACTCTATCTGGGATTCCCGGGCTGAATTAGGGGCCCAGCACCTCCCTGAGCAGGTTGGCTCTGGAGAGCCATCTGATCTACTTCACACTCGACTCAACACTGTTCTGTCCTGAGTCCTCAATAAAACACCCAGCAAGTGCTAAATCAATTAAATGAAGGATAAATAAGATAAAAAATAAAGAAATAAAATAAACACTAACACCCAAACGATAGAAACATTAATAAAACAGACGTACCTGTTGGTAACAGCATAAGCCCAAGGATGAGTGTGATCAGATGCATTGTGTTGAACAGAGAGGTTCAAATGAAACATTGAACACAGTTACAGCTTCTAATAAGCGGCCGAGCAGAAGGCCTGGTCGCCCATGGTACAAAGCTTGGTCATACAGGGAAGCAATAATAAGATACAGCTCAGTATGGATGTTACTAGAAGCTCCTCCCACTCTGCCATCCTTCGCCATCAGTGCCAGTGAGTCAAGTAACACACAACTTCCTGTTCGCAAATACATGTAGTTGCAAGGAGTTGCATGTTGAGAATCATTGGGGTGGAGTGTGGAGTGTGGACTGGCCTTTAGTTACAACAACGTTGATCAAACAGTGATGTTCTGTGTTTTTATGTGTATGATATTTTATATTTTGAAGGTAAATGTAGCCTAGTTTGAAAACAATAAAACACTTGAGTTCAAAACCCATGATTGGGTGTTTTAATACAGTCACAATCACAAACTGATGCAACACTGAACATGATGTGACACCAAACAATGACCCGACAAGGACTGACTGGGGAACAATAATATACACATGAGGGCAGATTACACATGAGAAATATGAACATATAACCATGGAAGCTAGAACATGAACACAAAATAGAAATACAACACCTAGACAGGAATGACTACAGGCGAAGTCTGTCACTGTGACACCTTAACCCTAACCTCACAGGTAAGTTTTTCTAAATTTAACCTCGAAACCACGCCCACCTGGGCGAAACAGCGGGAAAAGAGAGAGTCCCACGGTGGTAAGTTCTTGGTTTACCTGTGATCCTAGATTACTGAGGCACTACACTGTCTCTATGCATTTGATGTGTGTGTTTACCTTGCTTACTGTAAGTCGCTCTGGATAAAGTGTGTGCGTGTCTGCTAAATGCTTAAATTGTAAATTGTAAATCACATTCCTTAACCTTGTTCAGACTGCATAAAACCAATACCACTCCAATCTGAAATCTCGGAAATGAGATTTGGGCTGCCAAACTCTGAGAGTGTAGAAATGGAACGAAATGGACCATTCCATTTGTACACTCTCAGAGTTATGGGGTCATTGAAATTAAAAAGTTTGAGAACTGCGCTACACCAAAAGGAACAGAGCCTTAATTAGTATAATTGCCAATTATACTAATTAAGGCTCTATTCCATTTGGTAAGAAGTAAGGAATTTCTTTCCAATATACTTGCTACGCATAGAGCATATCTGCATCTAGCCTGAAGGTACAGAGAGTTCTGTCACTAGTAAATAAATACAGATATAATAGTTCATATGGCAGAGCATTAATGTGCTCCTTATGTTCACTGATTGGTCCGTCGACAAACCTAGAAGGTACAAACTAGACCTACAGTAAGCACAAGCTTCCTGTATTCTATCTTTACATCAACCACAGACACCATGTGCAACAGTCACTGACAGCCTTACACCAGCGCATCCATTTCACCTTTAAAGGAACACTTCACCAGTTTTCAACCTTATCTTCATATAATTGTTCTTCACTATTAGTTAGTATTAAAATGCTCATTATTCAATGGCACCATTTCTGTCTACTCACTCTGTGTCTCAGAGGGCTGTGGACAGTTCAGAAACCTACTTTTCAACCTGCGGTCATTTCCGGTGATAAGCTTAGACTTTTTACAGGGACCAGTGCAGCCACCTGTAGGTGCCCTTTTAGAGCGGTTTTGAAGGAGGGTAAAGAGTCACACTTTTGTAAGCCTGTTAGCAGGGCATTACACATTTTGGAGGCAGAGCAGTAGAACAAATGTGTTATTATTATCATACCAGATCTTATTACTGTATATATTAAGGAAACCTCTGTCTGTCCGTCAGTCACACTCTCTGTTCTGCATGGTTCTCCTCAGTGGGTTGAGCAATTGCTCTGTTCTGTCAGGACAACTCATGAATGGATAAAGATAACTTATGAAGGATACGATATTTTTATTGAATATAAAATTAGCAATATATTTATCATGGTTTGGCGATGAATTGGATCTGCCTCTTAGGTACTCTGATAAAACACATCTCCCAACCATATAGGGACTCCGAATCCCCCGTACATAAACAGGAGATCCAAAACGACAGGTGGTAGCTTGGGTGGAGGGTGAGCAGCAATTTTAGCAAGACAGCAATGACAGTAGCAGCAGCAACAACATGAGCAGCAGCAAAAGCAAGTAGGGGCCTATTTCACAAAAGCAGAATTAGGGGCTAAGCCTGGATTTAACACCTATCCTGGCTTAATTTAGCCAGGATTTGTGATGAATCGGTTTCATGGAAGCTGAATTATCTTGCCAGATTATCTTAGCCAGTTCACCCTGGATAAGTTTATCCATGACTAGATTTCACGAAAGAAAATTGACGCAACCCTACCTTAGTTACCATGGCAATTTAGCTGTGAAGTTAGCCTGGTCCGGACGAGGCTAACGATCAGCCAAGCTTAATTAATCCAGTGCCTTGTTCTTCAAGTTTTGTGATATAGCTGTTAGTCCAATGACTCCAATCTTAAACCAATGACTTTTTCCACAGTTAATTCAACACGTATGTTTGTAAATGGACTCATTTTAATGACCCTGCATTCAAATAAAATGAAATAAATACAATAAGATATAATCAATTTAATTATATTACCAAAATAGTGTGTGACCATGAATCATAATTGTTTCACCATGACTCATGTGATGTCATTGTCACTCTGTTAACACTATAGTTCATATTGTAGATGTTTGATAATATATTATAATATATATATATATAATATATAATATATAATATAATATAATATATAATATAATATATATATATATATATTTCGGCCACCAAAGGGTATAGCCTACGTTTTTTTCGGGCTTGTAGATCTTCGATTTTACGCATAAGAATTTAATAAGTGTGGGACAACTCATTCTTTTTCAGATTGACTGCTTAAAGGGCAATCTGGTCAAAAATAATTTCTCCATTGACTGATTGATTGATTGATTGATGTACTTTACTTAGTAAGACATGGCATGACATATACATATACATATATATAAGTATATGTACATATAACGCAACGGGGACCCCCCCCGTTACTGCCGTGGGTAACGGCGACCCCGTTACCGCAACGGGGACCCCCCGTTATCATCGCGGGTAACGGCGACCCTAGTCACCGCAACGGGGACCCCCCCCCCCTTATCGCCGCGGGTAACGGCGACCCCAAAATAATTGGCATTTTTAATGATAATATAAAATCTACATCAAAACAAATAATGTTTTTATAAAATGACAGGTATTGTGTATGGTGCAGACACCACTGGAGAGGCAGGTGCTCAAATGTCACAAAGGTCACATGGAACAATATTTTAGAACGGCTTACACAAGTATAATTTACAACATAACCTGGTGAATTGTCTGTCTGTCTGTCTGTCTCTGTCAGAAGGAAGCGAACAAAAATACGTTTTACTCTTATGTACCTGCACACAAGATAAACAATAAAGCACAACCTTGAACATTGTCTGTCTGTCTGTCTGTCCGTCCGTCCGTCCGTCCGTCCGTCCGTCTAGACTAGAGTCTGAATTTTAAATCTATATACAGTGTGAGAACATTACAGGCGACAGTAAAGAAGACTACAAACGTTTAGGTCCATGCGGGACTGTACTTTCCTCAATGCAAACTGCAGTCAAATGAGCAAAACCAATTTAGATAAAGCGTGATTTAGAAAACACAGGACATGATGTTAAAGATTCAACTTATGGTTTTCTCTTAAATGAATGCCCTACTTGATCATACTGCATAGTGTCACACAAAAGTAGCAAAAGTAGCAGATCTACAAGCTTAAAATGTGTCCCATCGCAATGTGTTTTGAACTTGTAGATCTACTATTTTTTCATTTGAATCCTGAAAATTAAAAGTTTTGGATATGTGAGTTTTCCACCCGACAGCAGGCCAACAGACCAATAGGGATCAATCAAACTAAGCAAATAAAGCCAATCTAATAATGTAATAATAATGAATAATGAATAATGTAACAAGTTAAGTAACAAGTAGTAATTTAGATGGACATGACTGGTCACATTTGAGTGCAGTGTAACAGAGGGAACAGCTACTGAGCAAGTGGACAGATTTCATACTTTGATGGTGATTAAGTTTAACCGACACTCGTCAAATTGGAGTTGATTGTAATGACAGTAGAGTGAGTTTCAGAGATCATACAGAGATGAGGAGCAAACTGAAGCAGTGAGACTCCTTTCAGTTGAACACAACAACAGAGACCACTGGTGCTACCAGGAATAAGAGGCTAACAGCACTGCTTGTAGCCCTGCTTGTAGGAATGCTTGCGGCGCTTGTATCAATGACAGCAGTAATTGTAGCATCTGCAGCAGTAGCAGCAGTGGTTGTAGCATCTGTAGCAGTAGCAGCAGTGGTTGCAGCATCTGTAGCAGTAGCAGCAGTGGTTGCAGCACTTGTGGCAATAACAACGCTGCTTGCGTCGCCGTTGCACAAGTCACCTTCACAGCAGCTTAAATCAACAACAGTGTTCACGAATTCAGGTATGATGACACTTGACACGCACATGCCCTTTGAGGCACAGCCCTTTACGTTGATATCTTTGCCTCCCATTACCCCTGTGAACACACACACAAATAAAACACATTAAGCTCCTCACACACCGGAGGCGTTTTTTTCATGCGAATAATACGTTTTTTTTAAAAACCTTATAAAGTCAATGCAAGCTTCCATGGAGCGAAAAAGCGAAGTGAAAAAGCGTCTTTTAATTATTCGGGACGAGTCCGAATTTTGCGTATATTCGCATAATCGCCGGTGTGTAATGACCTTTACTCTCTCAATTTAATAAAGTCTAGAAAAATCATTGATCATTGTTCTGAGCAGCAGAATGTGAAATATGTGGGTAAACAGGAGAGACAGTCGTAGAAACTCTTAAAGGACAACTTTGTTTTTTTACAACAAGGGTTATTTTATCAGTTTGTAATGATAATCATTAAAAGATGAGTGTTAAAAAAAATCGTGTATTGCTTTCTATCGTTTTTTTAATGATTTAGTGATTTTTAACTGGGGGGTAGGGGCATTTGATCCATTGATAAACAGTCATGAACGCAGCCTCTGATTTCCGTGAAACTTTGTACGCACATCCCCGCTAGGCCAAGAAAGAAATGGCTCTTTTGGCATTTTTCAAATCAGCCTCATGGTGGCGCTGTAACAGGCAGATTCACATTTTGGCCTATTTATAGGCCTATTTATTTATTCACTCATCTTTTAATTATTATCATTACAAACTAATACAATAACCAAAGTTATCCTTTAAGCTTGTTACCTTTTCCTGAGAGGCAGCGATCCTCATCACCAGTACATGGTAGAATGTGGGAGCAGTCGTCACCATGGCAAGTGTAGCACTTCTTACCGTTGGGAGAAGGGTTGACAGGAGCTGTAAGGGTTACATTTATAACATGTTTATTGATGATGTCTTCAAAACTGAACCTCATGTACAACAAAACAACATGTTTATAGTAGTTATCTCCGCCAGGCCGAAAGGCCGGGAGGTAGAGATTATGTTTTCGCCCCTGTCCCTCCATTCCTTTGTCCGTTTGTGGACAGTTCATCTCGGACACCGCTTGCATTTGTACACTGTTAGAGTTAAAATAGCACTGAGGATTTTACAGTGTAGATTAGGGTCCCAGAGATAAAAAAACGATTTTAAATCAACTGGCTGTAAGTGGCAATTTCAATTTCCAATTACAATTTAGGCAATTAGCAGATGCTCTTAATATTACCGCCAAGCCCGTAGTCCTACGGGCCGTTAAATCCAACCGTTAACCGCCAATCCCGTAGTCCTACGGGGCGGGTGTTTTCCCATGTTAAATCGTGCAGGTGCAGATTCCGGATTTTCTTTTTGCACTTCCGGTTTCGAAGGGGGCGGACCGGAAACGAAATAATACTGTTTCCGGTTTTTGTCCCGCCTCCGTTTCCTGTCTAGCGATCAACTTTGGAAGCCATTATCTCGGTTTGTTGTTTTGCTCTCCGCATCCCCCATTGTAACGTTTTGCTCTCGTTCTCCAAAATGGCTGGTCGGATCGCGTCGCCGTCTTCGGCGTTTTGTAATGTCGGATCCCGTGTTTGTGTCGAATGAACGCGGATTTTAAACGGATTTAGCGGGGCCTATGACGGAATCAAAAAAACAAAAAAGGTAAGAAAAAGCTTGGCACTACGATGGACGTTCTGAGATTAGCCGTTGGCGGGGGATGTGTTAATCCAGAGGGATGTATAGTAAGCAAGGAAAACACGAGGTAAAAAAATAATATAATCTGTACATCGAAACTATACAATAGGATGCCAGGTCTACAAATTAACCTAGCGTCTGTCTACATAACATGCTATCTAAATTACATTTTAACGACTCATTCACTGCCAATGACGTCTTTTGACGGCTGCATGTAAATCGAGTGCCCGCATCGCCAATGACGTCTTTTGACGTCTCAATTAAGAAATAAAACGTTTTCATTTTGTTTTTTTGTTTTTTTTGTTTTTCACACAGAACCAGGAGATAACGCGATCCAAAGATTTACTACTATGTGTTTTTGGCGAAACATGCTATTTTCAATTGGGTATAAAAAGCGAAGGGGAGGTCGCAATGACATTCTTTTTTTTCATGGAAGCACAGTGAAACCCTCCGTGATTAACAATCAGGGGATCGATCATACTGGAGATAAATATTCTGTGACTGCTTGATAAGATAAGAAAATTGCTAAATCGCTGGCAGTCTGGGCTTTTTGGTTACTTTTTATATGATATTACTTCTGGGTAAAGCATATACTGAAGTTGAAATGATTAAAGTCTTGATAACTATGACTTGTGTGGCCATGGAGAAACGTCATTTGGAGAAAATATTCAGTCTTAAAGTAACTGCTGTCTTTGTTGACTCATTGTATTTTAACTGCTGTTTACAATCAGGAATTTATAATGTGTGTGGACTTATTCTAAAGCTTGAGAGATGTTGAACAAGAATTATCAAACAGGTTATATTTTGAAATAGTGCGTCTAAGTATGATTGATAACTTGTATTATGTCATGTAGGGAATACATGCTAAAATGTGTTTCACCAGGATGTTGGCGGGGCTCGTCACGAAACTCCAGTACGCTGTTTGTGTGTGAGATTGGCAAAACAGGGATTAGAGGTGGGCTTAATTACCTGTCCCCTCCCCTTGTGAGCAGGAGATAAACAGTGTATAAAGTAATGTGCTTGCCATGTGAATGTGTGCGTTGCTGATCCTGCCATCATGGGCAACCGCCATGGCTCGGGTTGAATAAAAATATGCCCTGACTTTCTCCTTGAACCTCTCCCAGGAAACTAAGTATAGCCGCTCTTAGACCATAGAATATATGCAAGGTCATCAAGGTTATGGCAATACAGATACTTACGTGTGGGATATTGGACATTGCAGAGGTCAGTGGTGCAGCACTCGCTTAACAGGGTGAATCCAACGGTCAATGAGCCAGTCATACACAGGTCAGTGCAGTGCTTTATTTTAACGTCCATTTTCATGTCACCTGAAAACAAATGAGATATTAGTCTTGTATAATGTTCATGGCTTGTGCTTCATTAATTCGACAGTGTTCTATTATATCCACAAGGGGGCGCTTAGAAACATGTTTGGGTACAATGTTAAATTGGCATTTGTATTTCTTGATGCTTGAACATTGACATTCAAGGCCTAATATTTCTACAATTGCTACAAATTGCTACAAAACCTGTGACTAGCCAGTCATTGTGGGCATAAACAAGAATTTGAAGGGTACATTACTACATTTACTGATATTAATGATACATTTTTGGGGGAAAATGTCAATTTAACATTGAGGTGCCCACAATGTTTAGGTGCCCACTCTTCCGGTTACCCAAAGAGGAGGCAGGCTAGAAAACACCACAGAGTAAGAGAGGTTATAACTGTATCACATACCCACATATGACTTGAATGTTACTGCTCCACATTTTTCAGATCGGCATTGTTTCTGTCTGTCAGTGCAGGCTCCTCTTTGTCCTCCAGGGGTGCACTCATAACATTTTAATCCATGGCCTGAGACAACAATTAATTAGAAGACACTCAGGTTACAATGAATTGACCACCATGCATGTGTCTGATCTATCAAACCAAACCACTCCAAGTTAATACATAGAGTTCTCATTATCATTTGACTTGTTAAAATACAACTTAAAAAACAGATAAGCACCAACAACCACAACATTAAACTACTGACATAGTAAGTCGAGGAAATGAACAAGGCTATATCCCACCATCTCTATTATAATAAAAAAGTCTTAAAATCTCTCTCCTCTCCTCTCCTCTCCTCTCCTCTCCTCTCCTACCACCTGTGAGTGAGTGTCTAGACTCTACACAAGGGTATTTAACACGGGGTCCCTGACCCCTAGACTAGAGGGTCCTTAGTCACTCCATGCTGCACAGGGAGTCACTTGTTGTCTAAGTCAAATTGTCAAATTATTGGTGAATTGTCAGATATTATGGACATGAACACTGTTGTCAAGAGGAGAGCTTTGAAAACACGTCTCTTCTCTACTCTCTGATTACAGGTCTGTAACTCCTCAGAGTTCAATTAGCACCGAGGATTTTACAGAAAAGAAAATTGTCCATTTGGACCCCTGGTGGGCCCCGGACCAGATGTTTAGAAACCGTGAGCTGATCCAACTAGAAAGATGTGTTCCAGATAATGCTGTAGGCCTACCTAGTGCTGCATTCTGCTGCCCCCTAGCTGCAGAGAACCACATCTACAACTCTGATGGTTATAATAACAGTGGGTCAGGTCACAATGGTCACAGGATATATATATATATATTGCATAAACCAAAACTGAGAACATTTGTTATGGTAAAAAGCTGTTCTGCTAGTGAAAAGTATGTTTGTGCTCCATTATCCAAAAGACAAAGATCTCTATTTGACCAACTCCGTTCTGGGATCTGGCCCAGAACGGAATGATATTGATATTGAGAATGAGTTTCATTTTATTCTACTGCCCCTTCTATCATGAGCTAGATAATTATTTAGGTGTAAAAACCTAGATTTGATATGGTTAAGTGACGCAGAGAGACTTGTATGGACTTTTGAACATAAGACATTCGCACTTGCAAAAATGCCTTGCAAAAATGCCTCAAAAAATGCAGTTCGCTGGGCTCATTTAAAACGGCCTTAAAAACTCACCTTTCTGGAGGCAGAAAGAGGAGGTAATACCATTTTCCCGTTAGACAGACGACCCCCCCCACCCCATTTTTTGTACATAATGTTTTTTGTTCTTTTTAATGCATTTTTTTTTTGGTACATATAGTATTATTTTCTCTGTATTTTGTGTTAATATTTGAACTGTTTGGCTGCTATACAGTATGTCTATGAACTGAATACCAAGGACCTCAATGGAAACAAGACCGCAAGGAGCTTTTTGGACGGACCTTTTAGACAAAGTATTATAAATGTAATTGTTATGTTTACATTTTTTGCCTAATAAAATATTCAATCAATCAATCAATGCAGAAATATTTAGAAAAAGCATGGGACAAACGGACAAAGAAAACATATACGTGATGTATATATATTTTTTGTTTTTTGGGTATTAACCAAATATTTTCTTTTTTTACTTGTGCAGTTTCTGTTTCCAGGAAGTGAATGTGCTATTGTTTATTTATCTTTTTGGTGTCTTATAATCCTGTAAGGGATATAGGTCTTATGAAAAGACACAAAGAAAAAATTCATTCAAGTCAGCCAGACAACTCTTCATGGAGGTATAGAATAATGAAGATAATTCTTTGTATTGACCTGGGCATCTGTGTATGTTGTATGTGTGTTGTTTTTAAATGACTGCACAAACAAATAAAAGTTCCGAGAGGAACATAAAATAAAGTCATTTGAAGTTGAAGAGCGTTCTTGTTATTTGACATGTTCTGTGTTCTGTTCCTTTTTCCTCTATTCCCTCTTCTAACTTTTCCTGTAACTGCAATGTTCAGAGCTGCACACATATACAGTACAATGCAGTGGTTCTCAAAATGGGGTCTGGGGACCCCCAGGGGTCCTTGGGGGGGTTACAGGGGGTCCCCAGCAAAGTTAGTTAATATAGCGTCACAATCATTTTAATCACTTAAACCATATTTTATACTTTAACTATTAAAAAAAATGCAGATCTACAAGCTCACAACTTGTAGATAATGCATTTTGTTAAGAATCTTGAAAATGTGTGCAAATCTTTGATATATACATTAGTGAAAAACTAAAAATAACTCAGATCTTTGCTTCTGGAGGTCCCTGGGACAACATATTTTAGAGATGGGGGTCCGTAGCCAAATACACATCATTTTGGGGGTCCATGAAAAGGTTTGAGAGCCACTGTCAGTCAAGAGAGTCAAGTCAAGGCAGTTGAAGTCAACTTAGTTTATACACTAAAAAATACACTTTTTTGAGTGAATAAAGTCTTTACATATTTAGTCTTTTATTTCATATCAATAGGGCTTATACTATAAAATAGTTTCTTATGTGGTTTCTGAGCAATCTACTGTATGTCAAGTTGAGTAGAACTGCTTTAGCATCAACTAGTGCAGTGGTTCTCAGAATGAGATCCAGGGGTCCTTGAGGGGGTTCCAAGGGGTCCACAGCCTAATTAATCAACGACTTTAATCCAGGGTTAGGGCTCAAATAATAAAACATAAAACAAAACTTAAAGAACTGTGAACAACACATGTATTTGGGTCCCAAATAAACATCAATGGTCCTTGACAAACAAACCACTAGTGCAGTTGTTGTTGGAGCCGTGACAGCCTTTCAGAACAGGAGCCCATATGAAGCAGGCTGGTTCTGGAGAACCTTCACACTCAACACTGTTCTGTCCTGAGTCCTCAATAAAACACCCAGCAAGTGCTAAATCGATTAAATGAAGGAAAAATGTAATTAAATTAAATCAAATTAAACCCCAAAAGATAGAATCCTTAATAAAACAGACATACCTGTTGGTAACAGCATAAGCCCAAGGATGAGTGTGATCAGATGCATTGTGTTGAACAGAGAGGTTCAAATGAAACATTGAACACAGTTACAGCTTCTAACAAGACTGTGAAGGGGGCGTGGTTTCTGGATGGGGGTCAGTTTGAAGGGGGCGTGGTCTCTGGATGGGGTCAATGTGAAGAGGGCGTGGTCTCTGGATGGGGCTCAGTGTGAAGGGGGCATGGTGTCTGGATGAGGGCCAGTGTGATATGTTACTATATAAACACCACTATATGAATAGGTTTTAGATCAAATCACAGTACTATTTCTAAAAACGACATTTTAACTGCACTAGATAACAAACAACGCTGCGCTGCTATATTTGTTGATCTTTCTACAGCATTTGACACTGTTAACCACGGCCTGCTCCTGGATAAACTGCACAATATTGGCATTGACAATATGGCACATCATTGGTTCCGTGATTATGTAATAGGAAGGCGTCAGTGTGTCAGGGGGGATGTTAAATCAGAATTTTTGCAGGTAACCAACAGTGTACCGCAAGGTTCGGTTTTAGGCCCAGTTCTCTTCACAATTCATATAAATGACATAGTTTCCAAACTAGAAAAAGTGCTCCTCGGAGCACAGGTCTCCGCCAGGTCAGGTACGTTATTCTGGCCTCCTGGTGGCGCTATAATAGGCCAATGTGAAAAGGGTGCCATTTATTCTTAGGTCTTTCACGGCAATCAGACACAGCATTCATGATTTGAGGCATTTTGTTCCAAAAATGTGTTTTGCTAAATTAGACCTGCTGGTGGCGCTATAACAGGCCAATGTGAAAAGGGTGGCATTTCTTCCTCGGCCTAGTGGGAATGTGCGTGTGAAATTTCACGGAAATCGCAAGCTGCGTTCATGGTTTGAGACAGTTTGTTCGAAACGTACCAATCCTGCAAATTTTGGATGGCAACCTTAACCAATGAGGATGGAATATGGGAAATCGGACAGATCAGGGTTGATCACATGACTATAGAGATACTGTGTACCGATTTGCATGACGTTTGGTTAAAAACTGTAGGAGTAATGTGAAAAAATGGGTTTTGCACAAATCGGCCTCCTGGTGGCGCTATAACAGGCCCATGTGAAAAAATTGAGGCAGAGGTTCTGAATTGGCATCCAGGGAGTGTGTGTGGACAGTTTCACAGCGACCGGGCCAACGGTGCCGGAGATTTGGTGGTAACACACGGACAGGACGGACGGACGGACGGACGGACACACGGACACACGGACACACGAACGGACGGAGGGTAAAACATACTCTCTCGCCAGCCTTCGGCCTGGCGGAGACAATTAAAGGACTGCCAGTCACACAAATATGCTGATGACACAATTATTGTTGATTTCTCATGTGTGTGTAATCTTGTTCTGTAATCTCGACAGCATTGCAAAAGAGGGTGAACCTCAATGCTCTTTTCGAGAATAAATAAAGGTTTCAATCAAATAAACATCATTTGCCGGTGATTTATTTGAAAAAATAACCATAATAACATAGCAACAGGTAAATGATAAATGTGTATCAGTATAGATATGACTCCTCCATTGATTACTGTTCATCACTTTAAATATGTATAATAATAATAAATATAGCTGCAAGCAGCGATAATACGGGGCCAGTGAGAGAGAGACAGACAGACATGGAAACTAGAGAGAGAGAGAGAGAGAGAGAGAGAGAGAGAGAGAGAGATGGAAACTGGAGAGAGAGAGAGAGAGAGAGAGAGAGAGAGAGAGCCATGGAAACGGAATAGATTGAAGAGAGACATGGAAACGGAATAGATTGATGAGAGAGAGAGAGATGGAAACAGAATGGATAGATTGGACATCTCAACCTATTGCCATTAACAGGAATCGAACTCTCAACCTTCGGACTAGGATAAGGATAATTCCTTTTAACAGGTCGTTCATGAAAGTCCTTGTGGTCTTGTTTCCAATGAGAACCTGTGAGCAATTAGGGGTTAAGAGTCTTGCTCAGGGACAAATTTAATTTCATCGACGCATATGCTGGGATGGCCTGGAATCGAACTTGGGGCAACCAGGGCCTCTGGTTCCCTAGGCGTGCTCACTAACCACCCAGCTATGGCCGCCCCATGATAGGCTAATAGGCTGCAACACTACCTATAGTGCTATAGCTTTGTCCAGGCTGATGTTGTCTGTTGAAGATCATAAACTCTTGCCTTCTGTCATGAACCAAGCCAACACTAAGATCACTCGTTCACAAACCATTTACCAATAGAGAAATTGTATGTCTCCTCGCTACCGAAAACAGTGAAAGCAGCCGATCTACAAGCTCAGAAACACGTTGCTATCTGAAAAGTTTTGAGATTGTAGATCGGCTATTTTCAGAATGAAGTATGTCATACATTGAGAAATCGTACTCTCAAATAAGCATTTCAGGTTATCTTTACCATTTGCACATGTATTCATTGATACAGTCATGTTGTTTGCAATTCAACTTAAATTAAGTCTGCATCAAGTGAGGCTTGAACTGGCGACCTTGAGATTGTGAGGCACTCATTTAAGGGAGACGCCATTGGACCAACAGACAAGGAACCATGAAAAAGGAGATTACACAGATGATACAGTTTCACGCAAATAGCTGAAAAATCCTGGGTTTAAGTGTTTTTCAAACTGCTCAAAATTGCGGACAATCTACGGGCGGAGCTTACTGGTCAAAGCGATAGATGTGTTCCTCATGAGTCAAGGCACATGTGTAAGCAAGTTTCACGACTTTCGGCCAAACGAGGCATGACTTATGCCTGTTTAAAGTCTGCCTTTTCAAAAAATTGCTATAGCGCCCCCTTTTGGCCAATTGGAGTAAGATTGGTTTCAGTGATATTTGGAATGACCCTGTACATTTCTGCAAAGTTTCAAAGAAATGTGAGTCTGCATGTATGTTTTAGGCACAGATGAATAATTTTCATAAAACTGTAATAGTTAAAATCTATCTCCTCCTGGGATTTTTGAGCAATCTGCACGAAACGTTTCACACTTGAACTTTGGACCTCTGCCTACAAAAATTTCCAACGGATTTTCCATAAGTGAAAAAATGCAGAAGTTAGGAGCCAATGACTGTTTTTCATATCATTCAAAATGGTGGGAGATCTAAAGGTCAGAGGTCAAAAGTCAGAGGGTGAAAGTTGTTCAGCATGAGGAGACGCATATGTGTATCCAAGTTTCATGGCTGTAGGTCAAACAGGGCATGAGTTGTACCTGTTCAAAGTTGGCATTTTCAATTGAGTGCTATAGCGCCACCTTTTGACGAAAGATTGTGAGAATTATTTTTTGATCGTTTTTCATGACCATCTACCATATGGCCGAGTTTCGTAAAAAGCGACTGCACGGTTCAGCCAGAACTGCGAAAAGTGGCAGAAGTGACAGAATACTGCCAATAACAATACGGTTCCAGAGCAGAGCTCTGGCCCCGTAATAATAATAAACAATAGCTGCAAGGAGCAATAAACGGGTTCGAGGCATGATAGGCAAAAAGCGATATGGAACAATAGCACAATAAGACATAGAAACAGAATGGATTGAACTTGAGACAAAGCAGCTCATGCAACTAACAAATGAGCATTCTCAATAGCTGAGCAGAGTGCTGAGGGATGGTGGCTAGCAATCCAGGGTAAGGACCTCACTCATGGACACCTTAACCCAATAACCCATGGCCATAGACAGGAATCGAACGTTCAACCTTCTGACTCACAGGCTGTCACACTAGTGATCAAGGGCGCCGATAACGTGGGTGCCCGGGGGCTAAAGCACCCACTGTGGGTGAGGAGCACCCACTGGGTGCTGGTCAAAAAAAAAAATATATATTTTTCAAAATCAGATCGCCTGGTTCAGATCGCCACTGAACAACCGAATTAACCGAAATAAAGTTACAAAACCCCCCCCAAAAAGTCAATTAACCGACCAAAACCCGCAATTTTTTTAGCGTGTGCGCGAACCGGGCGCACATGCACGCGCGCGCAGTGCGCCTTGTTGGGCACCCGCTAGAGCTTATAAATATCGGCGCCCCTGCTAGTGATTGAGCTAAGGTTTCATCCAGCCTGACGGTGTCTGTTGAAGATCATAGACTCTTGCCTTTTGCCATGAACCGAGCCCTGTTTCACTAAAACTAAGATCAGTGGTTCAAAAAGCATTCATCAATAGAGAAATGTGATGTCTCCTCTGTACCAAAACTAGTGAAAGTAGCCGATCTACAAGCTCACAAACCGTTGCTATCCAAAAAGTTGTGAGCTTGTAGATCGGCTATTTTCACAAGGAAATAGGGTAGGCCTATACATTGAAAATAACTACTCTGAAAAAGTCATTTCATGTTATCTTTAAAAATTGCATATGCATTAATTAACACTAGTCCATACCCGGTCGACGCATCCGTGGGGGGATATGCGCAACATACCATCTGGCAACCAGGGAGGCAGTTCGTCCCATTGCTCGCGGGGCCATCCCACAGCTGGGCAGCCCCGTAACCATGGCGGAATCCTTTTACACAAAAACGCTAATAAACAGCTGAGATTTGGTGAAATCGAAAAACAGACTTCGCTGTTCGGTGCACATGGTAAAGGTCAATGGCTGTGTGCAAATTCAGATCAATTGCTCCAGCCACTGAGGAGAACCTTGCAGAACAAATGTTGGTCTCACCACTAGAGACAGACTTTACTCAAATTATAGGAGGATGGTCATGTTTTGTGCAGTTTTGTCACATAAAGTTTTGGCACCCTCACCCACTGTAAGATTAATTATGGGGCCAGGCTTCCAGCATGGACCCATATTGTTATTCGCATTATTCCGTTTCTTCTTCTGCCACTTTTGGCAGTTCTGGCTGAACCGTGCAGTCGCTTTTTATGAAACTCGGCCATATGATAGATGGTCATGAAAAACGATCAAGAAATAATTCTCACAATCTTTCGTCAAAAGGTGGCGCTATACCACTCAATTGAAAAATGCCAACTTTGAACAGGTACAACTCATGCCGTGTTTGACCTACAGCCATGAAACTTCGATGCACACATGCGTCTCCTCATGCTGAACAACTTTCACACTCTGACTTTTGACCTCTGACCTTTAGATCTCCCACCATTTGGAATTATATGAAAAACAGTTAAAACCTATCTCCTCCTGGGATTTTTGAGTAATCTGCACGAAACTTTTTACACATGAACTTTGGACCTATACCAAAAAACGTTTGCAAAATATCTTCCATAAGTGAAAAAATGAAGCTTTAATGAGCCAATGAATATTGCAGTTTTATGACAATTATTCATCTGCCCCTAACACATACATGCAGACTTACCATTCTTTGAAACTTTGCAGAAATGTAAAGGGCCATTCCAAATATCACTGAAACCAATCTTACTCTAATTGGTCAAACGGGGGCGCTATAGCAATTTTTTGAAAATTGAAACTTTAAACAGGCAAAAGTCATGCCTCGTTTGGCCGACAGCCATTAGACCTGCTTACACATGTGCCTTGACTAATGAGGAACACATCTATCACGTTGACCAGTAAGCACCGCCCTTAGATTGTCCGCAATCTTGAGCAGTTTGAAAAACACTTAAACCCAGGATTTTTCAGCTATTTGCGTGAAACTGTATCATCTGTGTGATCTCCTTTCACAGGTTCTTGTCTGTTGGTGGCTTCTCGCTTAAATGTGTGCCCCACAACCTGAAGGTCACCAGTTCAAGCCTCACTTGGTGCAGACTTCATCTGAGTTGCATTTCACACAACATGACTATCAATGAATACATCTGTAATTGTTAAAGATAACATGAAATACTTAATTGAGTGTTTTTTACATACAGCTGATCTACAATCTCACAACTTTTCAGATAGCAATGAGAGTATGTTTTTTCAATGTATAACATACTTCATTGTGAAAATAGCCAATGTACAATCTGACAACTTTTAATGGTTTGTGAGCTTGTAGATCGGCTACTTTCACTAATTTTGGTTCTGAGGAGATGTACAATTTCTTCATTGGTAAATGGTTTGTGAACGAGTGATCTTAGTGTTAGTGAAACAGGGGCTTGGGTCATGACAGAAGGCAAGAGTTTGTGATCCTCAACAGACAATATCAGCCTGGACAAAGATATAGCACTATAGGTAGTGTTGCAGCTACCTAAGAGTGCTTCATGACCGTAAGGTTGCCGGTTCAAGCCTCACTTGATGCAGACTCATTTAAGTTGAAATGCAAAAAACATGACTCAATCTATTCCGTTTCCATGGCGCTCTCTCTCTCTCTCTTCAATCTATTCCATTTCCATGTCTTTCTCTTCAATCTATTCCGTTTCCATGTCTCTCTCTCTGTCTCTTCAATCTATTCCATTTGTCTCTCTCTATGTCTCTTCAATCTATTCCGTATCTATCTATCTATCTATCTCTCTCTCTCTCTCTCTCTCTCTCTCTCTCTCTCTCTCTCTCTCTCTCTCTCTCTCTCTCTCTCTCTCTCTCTCTCTCTCTCTCTCTCTCTCTCTCTCTCTCTCTCTCTCTCTCTCTCTCTCTCTCTCTCTCTCTCTCTCTCTCTCTCTCTCTCTCTCTGGCCATAGCTGAGTGGTTAGTGAGCCCGCCTAGGGAGCCAGAGACTCTGGTTGCCCCAGGTACGATTCCAGGCCAGGTCAGCAAATGTGTCGATGAAATGAAATTTGTCCCTGAGCAAGACTCTTAACCCCTAATTGCTCACAGGCACTCATTGGAAACAAGACCGCAAGGACTTTCATGAACTTACCTGTTAAAGGAATTATCATTTCTCTCTCCTGGCCCCATATTATCGCTGCTTGCAGCTATATTGATTATTGTATTTCCCTGAATTCTATAATAAGTACTTATGTGCTATACACACACACACACACACTCTATGAGTTTCAAGGCAAACAACTGTGACGGCCCTGTTGGTCTAACGGCAGGCCGTTAGACCAACTGGGTGCAGCTGGGTGAGGTGGTTTGGGAGAGTATATAGGGAGCTCTCCCACAATCTCTCATTCTCTCTCTCTCCTCCCTGAAAGCAGGATCACTGCAACCTGGCTTTTGGGGCCTAACTCCTTTGTTTCAGTTCATTTACACACTTTATACAACACTCGCCACAGCACATTCCGCTCATCCATACACTGCATTACATTACTGATTACTGACTTACTCACACCTCATACTTGTTTTGCTTTTGATTACGATTACATTCTTTAATTCATTCTGAATAATAAATATAATTTAACTGTTGACCTTGTGTGGACTCCCTCTTTTTGCCATGTATAACCCTAGTGCATGACACAACACACACAACCCACAAATTGCAACATGCAACCATGAACAAGTGAACTCACTTCAGTGACGCATGACGCAGGCCGGCTGAGACTCCAGGACAGAGGGCTCTCCAGTGGAGTTGTTACTCCTGCAGCTGCCAAGCAAAACTGAAGGACAGGCGGGGTATATATTATGTCACAGGGAAATTGGCATTCGTTGGGAAATTGGAAAGGTATGCTCGTTTTTAGGTGCAGGGCTTCGGCGCGAGGCGGGGCTTTTCGAGACAGGGTTTTTTACATGAGGAGGACAGGCGGCCGGGGAGAGTGATATTTGTCACTGAATGTAGGCCTACTCTGACGGGCTGTGGAGGCACCTCCCCACCTCCTTCAACACTCGCCGGGGAATGTTGAATGGGAGGAGTAGGACAGAGACGCTACATCCTCCCGGTGGGGGTTCCTCACTGGCAGGCGAGCCGGTAGGGTATTAATTGGCCTAACGACTAAATTGGGAGAGAAAAGGGATACAACTATTATTTAGTGTTGTGAATATTATACAATGCTCTTTCCTCTACCTAACTTTTCTTTACCTAACTCCTCGTATGCAGTTTCACATCACTGACATAATGAAAAAGTAATTGGCTTTCTTTATGTTAGGGGTGCAACCTGTCCTGGATGAAAGTGCTGAGGTGCAGTTCTTCTTAACCTTATTTCCTGTCCCCTTGTCACCCTAACGTTTCTTGGTAAAACACTAGCCTAGAACTGTTTGCGATGTTTGCAGAAATGACAGTTATCTACAATCATCTAGCCTTCCTGTAAATCGGGGAGGCTATATCGCCCCGTGCGGGAGGCCATTTGCACCCGGGGCCCTGGCGATGTCTTCGCTTATCTCATCTGATGAACTTTTGCACTTCACTCACTTACACATAATAGCATAATTTATTATCTGTGTAATAGCTACGCCCATACAAGACCGCCTCGGTGGGCTGTCCAACTCTAATTCTGTCAATGTATGTATGTGACTGCTTGTCTTTCAATAAATTAGAACATGTTAACTTGGACGCTTGTTTGAGACTTAATGTGTTCCCGGTGCATCGCTCTTCTTCTATGCTGCTATAACTGAGACATCACCTTGTAATTTCCTATGAACTTCTCTGATCCACATCATCTGTCCAGACTTTGAATGACGTAGATAATAAAAATCGTTACATTTAGCTACTCTAATTTATAAAGAAGAAAAAAGTTGTAAAACCTCTATATGCACAGCAGCCATATTGGAAAGAAATTGGGCCTCTTACTTGAATTCCTTCATTAATGAAGGCTCTGTTCCGTTCTGGTCAGACAGAGTCAGGGTGCTGATATATTGTGCATGTTGGCCCACTGGAAACATTCTGCTACACCAGTGGGTGTCAAAGTGTGGTCCAGGGACCCTCGTGGTTCCTTGAGGGGGTTCCAAATGGCCCCTTACGGTTGTGTAACTCTGAGAGTGTACAAATGGAACGAAATGGACCATTCCACTATGTTAAGGTGCTGCTTAGGTCTAGTTTGTACCTTCTGGTGTTTTAGAGAATATTGTGGTTTATCGACGGACCAATCAGTGAACATAAGCACAAGCTTCCTGTATTCTATCTTTACATCAACCACAGACACCATGTGCAACAGTCACTGACAGCCTTACACCAGAGCATCCATTTCACCTTTAAAGGAACACTTCACCAGTTTTAGACCATTTCACTATTAGTTAGTATTAAATGCTCATTATACAATGGCACCATTTCTGTCTATTCACTCTGTGTCTCAGAGGAGGGCTGTGGACAGTTCAGAAACCTGCCTTTCAACCCGCGGTCATTTCCGGTGATAAGCTTAGACTTTTCACAGGGGCCAGTGCAGCCACCTGTAGGTGCTCTTTTAGAGCGGTTTTGAAGGAGGGTAAAGAGTCACACTTTTGCATGCCTGTTGGCAGGGCATTCCACATTTTGGCGGCAGAGAAGTAGAACAAATTTGACCCCATTTGTGTGACAAAATTGGTGACATAGTCAGTGAGCAGGTTTGGTCATTTCGCTACACACACGGACACTCACACGCAAAAATATCTGATCTGCAAGTTCACAATGTGTCACATGGTGACACATCAAGAGCATTGATGATCTACGCATTGTAGATCAGCTACTTTTGCCTAATATTTGGCCCAGAATAGGGATGCTTGTGGACAGGGTTCAAACTTAAAACAGGTTAAAATAAAGGGATCAATCCTTTCCCTATTAGTGTATTAAACACTGCCCCTGCAGGCCAATCACTGACCTGCATCTCTATATAATGTTTAAGGGAGGTTTAACTTGTGATGGTTGATGAGGTGATCCAACATGAACAAACATACAAAATAATGTCACATGAACCTGAAGAGCTTGAATGTTCTATAAGACTGCTGTGGACTAAATAAAATAAGTGATATTACTCCTGCTCTGGCTGGTTCCCTGGACCAGTAGTATGACTGTACACAGAGCTCTCTAACTGTCACTGGTTAGAGCAGTGCTTCTCAAACCTTTACATGTCAAGGATCCCCAAATTAATATGTATTCGGCCATGGACCCCGGTCTGAAAACATGCCAGTGACCCCCCAAACAAGATTTAGCTGGGAGAAATTAGCTGGGTCCCAGCTAATTTAAGCGAATTAGCTGGGACCCGCTGGATCCACCACAAGGACCCCTGGGGGTCCTTGGACCCCACTTTCAGAACCACTGGGTTAGATCAACCTGTTCAGAGATCTACCATCACCACATGTATGTCTAATTATAGGCTGCATGTTAATTAGTATAATGCAAACATAGGATAAGTCAATAATTTAATATTAATAAAACCTAACATATAATAGTCTATAATTGTATATAATTGTATTTGGATAATAAAGGCAAGTCACATTCTGACTATATGGGGGGGGGGGGGGTGTTATGCACATCAAACTATAATAAAACAAAAACATATCTGAGGGATATTAGACCTTATGTTTATTGGCTTTGTGAAAACAGAATCAGAATCATCTTTATAGTCACATTACAGGTTCATACAGGTGTAAAGTTATTATTTTCAAGTTTCATCATGTGTTGTTGTGAGAAGAGAGAGAGAGGACGTAAGGTCCAGCAGGAGAGACACGAAGAAAGAAAAGGAAAAGAACAAATAAAATATACATATATTTCATTCATTTATTTGTTTATTTTGGAGCGACAGCATGTATTTATGAACAAAACATCATTATAATGTAATGTAAATACACAGGATTTAGCAAAATATGCTAATATACAGAAAACAACATATCGTCACTGTCAGGCCAAAACCTCTGATCTCCAAATGTTTGTGTTTTTTCATAAATCAACGTGGGTTCCCGATGCATGCACACTGCTTGCAATAAAAACCCAACCCAACCCAACACAACACAACACAACACAACACAACACAACACAACACAACACAACACAACACAACACAACACAACACAACACAACACAACACAACACAACTCAACAGAACCCAGCACAACACAGCACAACACAACACAACACAACACAACACAACACAACACAACACAACACAACACAACACAACACAACACAACACACAGTAGAAAATGGACGGCAATCGGACACTGCATTCATGATTTGAGGCATTTTGTTCCAAAAATGTGTTTTGCTAAATTAGACCTGCTGTTGGCGCTATAAAAGGCCAATGTGAAAAGGGTGGCATTTCTTCGTCGGCCTAGTGGGAATGCGCGTGTGAAATGTCACGGAAGATGCAAACTGCGTGGCGCTATAACAGGCCCATGTAAAAAATGTGGGGCAGAGGTTCTGAATTGGCATCCAGGGAGTGTGTGTGCACAGTATCGGAGCGACCGGGCCAACGGTGCCGGAGATTAGCTGCTAACGGACGGACAGGACACACACGGACGGACGGACGGACAGGGGGTAAAACATACTCTCTTGCCATGCCTTACGGCCTGGCGGAGACAATAACAGTATAGGGCAGGGGTTTTCAACAGGTGGTCCATGGACCACTGGTGGTCCGTGGAGGTATTGCATGTCGTCCCTGTCCATGCATTTAGCCTAGTAATTGTGAAAGTCAAAGGGAATATTTTCTTCCATGGAACAGTGCACTACATTATTGTTATAGCTGGTGACTTATGATGATGCCTCAATGTTGTCAGTTACTGGGAATTCGGAGGTGGAGGTCAAGTAATTCCTCAGAAAATCTCAAGAAGGGTAGTGTACCTGTTTGCCTGATTGAGTCATTATTATTAGGAAAGGTGCCCATATAATCACATGTCTGCTCACACTCATACAGTACATAAGATACAAATATGAGTTTAGTGGAAGGTTGGATAAAGTAAGAGAACCACTATAAGGGTAGCCGTGGGGTAGGAATTCATCAGTGGTTCTCAACCTTTTTTTTAGCTCACATATTTCAGCTAAATAATGACTGGGCTTGATATGATTTGTTGCACATACTGTAGTATCGTGCAAGAAATTAAATCAAGCCCTTAACAGTTATTTAATTGCAAGCTTTTTCTCCCACCATCCAGGCTCCTAGTGAATCATGACCATAAAACATTTGATTCTGTGCCCATTTATTTTTTGAACATCTACTATATTTAATAAATATCCTTATTTTGCGGTTTAATAGATCACACAGGCCCTGACAGGTCAAGCCAAAGGGGCTGTGAGTGACTGACAGCAGAAACAAGTGCAGGCTCTATTGCAGGTCTATAGATGTAATGACATTTCTCTCTATAAGTCTAGGTGTTTAGATCTATATATCTTTATAGGTCTATAGATGTAATGACATCTCTCTCTCCAAACTACAAATTGTAGAGAAGCATGAAACCACCACGTCCTTAAAAAACAGACCCCACCCAAACACCAAGATGAAGGTTAGAACAACATGTTTATCAATGTGTGAAGATCAGCAGATAAATCCTTCACTTCTGGGGAAACTTTTAACGGAATTCAGGAACTGAAAAAAAAAAAAAAAAAAACATGCAGAGAGACGACTGGCAAAACATCCTGTGCTTTTTGTTGTCACGTAAACACTGTTTAAAACAACTTTTACACCAACACTAATACAAATATCACTGTTAACAAGATGAAATATAAAATATGTTTGTTAAGTGGTAGTAGGTGTAAGTGATAAGAATAGCATATAGAATAATAGCATTTAAAGGTATAATTCACTTGTGAACTCTGTTCCTCTCTCCTCTTCTGTATGAACGCCTGGGTTCTGCAGCATCACGTGTTTTCCACACTGTTGAGGAAGCTTGAAGTCCAAGAATGTCACTATTTATAGAATATATCTTCTACCGTCTGCATTGTATGTCTTTGTGTCAATAAACACATTGAAACTTGAAAGGGTGCTGTAGCTTTATGGAAAAGCACAAACTGTTTTATTTGATCAATCGATTACTGACAATAATTAGCAGATGAAAAACACAAACAGAACATAACAGGAACACTGTTTGATCACTGAAATCAAGTCCAAAGGTACATGATTAATATCCCATACAAATTGATTGGCCACATGTTGGCGCTATAACAGCCCACTTTTTACACTACACCAGTGATTCTCAACCCACTGATGGGCTGTGAGAGTATTGCAAGTGGGTCCACAAATAATTGGCAATTTTAATGATAATATGAACATTTATATCAAAACAAATAATGTTTTTTATAAAATGACAGGTATTGTTTTCTTTAAAACCTTAAAATGTGTTTTCATAATGATACTGATAAATAAGAACTTAATTATACTATGTTGCAGGGCTGTGCAAACACCACTGGAGAGGCAGGTGCTCAAAGGTCACAAAGGTCACATCAAACTATATTTTAGAACACCGGCTTACACAAGCATCAAGCGTCTATCTAGACTAGAGTCTGAATTTGTAACTTTTAGATGTCTCTTAAATGAATGCCCTACTTGATCATACTACTGTACATAGTGTCACGCAAAAGTAGCAGATCTGCAAGCTTAAAACGTGTCCCATCGCAATGTGTTTTGAGGTTGTAGATCTACTAGTAATTAATTAATTAATATTATTTTTCATTTGAATCCTGAAAAGTAACAGTTTCGGACGTGTGAGTTTTCCGGGAGGCATGCGTTAATCCGACAGACCTTTTCTCCGACTATGTGGCATCCGCGTGCGGTTAGGGTTAGGGTGCGGGTTTGGTTCGGGTTTAGTATTGGAAACGTCGGAGCGCTGCGCTGTTGGAGGAATGCGCTGTCGGACTAACGTACTGCACCCGAGTTTTCCACCCGACAGCAAGCCAACAGGCCAACAGGGACCAATCAAACTAAGCAAATAAAAGCAACATCTCAGAATGTTGTAATGTTTTTAGGCAATAAAGTATTAATTTAGAAGGAGAACATGTGCACTGTAACAGAGGGAACAGCTACTGAGCAAGTGGACAGTTTTCTTACTTTGATGGTGATGAAGTTTAACCGATTGGAGTTGATTGTAATGACAGTAGAGTGAGTTTCAGAGATCATAATGGAGATGAGGAGCAAACTGAAGGAGTGAGGCTCCTTTCAGTTTAACATAACAACAGAGACCACTGGTGCTACCAGGAACAAGAGGCTAATAGCACTGCTTGTAGCCCTGCCTGTAGCACTAACAGTAGTGCTTGTAGCACTAACAATAGGGCTTGTAGCACTTGTAGCATTAACAGCCATGCTTGTAGGAATGCTTGCGGCACTTGTATCAATGACAGCAGTGGGTGTAGCATCTGTACCAGTAACGGCGGTGGTTGTAGCATCTGTAGCAGTAACAGCAGTGGTTGCAGCACTTGTGGCAATAACAGCACTGCTTGCATCGCCGTTGCACAAGTCACCTTCACAGCAGCTTGCTTCAGTGTTCATGACTCCGGGTATGATGGCACTTGACACGCACATGCCCTTTGAGGCACAGCCTTTTGCGTTGATATCTTTGCCTCCCATTACCCCTGTGAACACACACACACAAAAAAACATATTACTCTCTCAATTGAATGCTCCAAAATCATTGATCACTGTTCTGAGCTGCAGAATGTGAAATATTTGGGTAAACAGGAGAGGCAGGCGTATAAATTCATAAGCTTGTTACCTTTTCCTGAGAGGCAGCGATCCTCATCACCAGTACATGGTAGAATGTGGGAGCAGTCGTCACCTTGGCAAGTGTAGCACTTCTTACCGTTGGGAGAAGGGTTGACAGGAGCTGTAAGGGTTACATTTATAACAAGTTTATTGATGATGTGTTCAAAACTGAACCTCATGTACAACAAAACAACAAGTTTATTGTAGTTATCTCCGCCAGGCCGAAAGGCCGGGAGGTGGAGATAATTTTTTTGCCCCTGTCCCTCCATCCCTCTCTCCGTTTGTGGACAGTTCATCTCGGACACCGCATACATTTGTACACTGTTAGAGTTAAAATAGCACTGAGGATTTTACAGTGTAGATTAGGGTCCCAGAGATAAAAACAATTTAAAATCAACTGGCTGTCAGTGGCAATTTTCAACTTCCAACTACAATTTAGGCAATTAGGGGGCTCTTAATCCCGAGCGATTTATAGTAAGTAAGGAAAACACGAGGTAATACATCAAATGCACAGAGAAAAAAAAAACAATAATATGTACATTGAAACTATACAATAGGATGCCAGGTCAACAAATTAACCTGGCGTCTGTCTACATAACATGCTATCTGAATTACATTTTAACAACTCATTCACTGCCAATGACGTCTTTTGACGGCTGTAAATCGAGTGCCCACTCCGCCAATTACGTCTTTTGTCAAAAAAAAAAAAAAAAAAAAAAGTTTTAATTTTGTATTATTTATTTTTTATTTTTTCACACAGAACCAGGAGATAACGCGATCCAAGATTTACTACTATGTATTTTTTGCGAAACATATTTCTATGTTTCTATACTATTTTCGACTGGGTATAAAAAGCGAAGGGGAGGTCGCGATGACATTTTTTTTTTCAAGCAGCACAGTGAAACCCTCCGTGATTCATACTGGAGATAAATATTCTGTGAGTGTGTGACTACTTGAAAAGGTAAGAAAATCGCAAAATCGCTGGCAGTCTGGGCTTTTTGGGCTATTTAGTGAATGGCAGTGAATGATTAACCTTTGCATAAGCCTGCGAGGTTGTCAAGGTTATGGCAATACAGATACTTACGTGTGGGGTATTGGACATTGCAGAGGTCAGTGGTGCAGCACTCGCTTAACATGGTGAATCCAATGGTCACTGAGCCACACAGGTCAGTGCAGTGTTTTGTTTTAACGTCCATTTTCATGTCACCTGAAAACAAACAAGATATTAGTCTTGCATAATGTTCATGGCTTGCATTCCTTGTGCTTTATTAATTTGACAGTGTTCTATTCTATCCACAAGGGGGCGCTTAGAAACATGTTTGGGTACAATGTTAAATTGGCATTTTTATTTCTTGATGCTTGAACATTTGACATTTAAGGCCTAATATTTCTACAATTGCTACAAATTGCTACAAAACCCGTTGTTAGCCAGTCATTGTGGGCATAAACAAGAATTTGAAGGGTACATTTAGGTCTATATGATACATTTTGGGGGAAAATGTCAATTTAACATTGAGGTGCCCACAATGTTTCAGTGCCCACTCTTTCAGTTAGCCACAGGGGAGGCAGGCTAGAGAACACCACAGAGAGCTCCGGATATGGCTACGTTATCAGTGACACATACCAGCGAGTGGAAAAAGTTCAATTAAAAACTGTCTCTGGAGTTATGAAGCCCTGCTTTACTGTTGAGGGATTTTTTAAAGAATTTGCTAAAATAAACACACAGAGGTTATAACTGTATCACATACCCACATATGACCTGATTGTTACTGCTCCACATTTGTCAGATCCAGGACATGGTTTCTGTGTCTCAGTGCAGGTTCCTGTTGGTCCAGGGATGCACTCATAACATTTTAATGCATGGCCTGAGACAACAATTAGGAGACAGGTTACAATTAATTGACCACCATGCATGTGTCTGATCTATCAAACAAACCACTCCACGTTTATACATAGAGTTCTCTTTAGGACATTTGACTTGTTAAAATAAAACTTTATAATAACAGACAAGCAGCAACAACCACAACATTAAACTACTGAGAATGAACACATTTAGGCTATATTAAACCATCTTCATTTTATTTAATCAAAAAGTCTCCTCTCCTCTCCTCTCCTCTCCTCTCCTCTCAGATGTCAGATATTATGGACATGAACACTGTTGTCAAGAGGAGAGCTTTGAAAACACGTCTCTTCTCTACTCTCTGATTAGCACCGAGGATTTTACAGTGTAGATTGGAGTCCCAAAGATAAAAAAAAGAAAGGTCCCATTTGTACACTGTCAGAGTCACAGACGTGTAAGGGTCCATTTGGACCCCTGGTGGGCCCCGGACCAGATGTTTAGAAACCGTGAGATGGTCCAACTATAAAGATGTGTTCCAGATAATGCTGTACAGAGTGCTGCATTCTGCTGCCCCCTAGCTGCAGAGAACCACATCTACAACTCTGATGGTTATAATAACAGTGGGGTCAGGTCACAATGGTCACAGGATATATATATATTGCATAAACCTAAACTGAGAACATTTGTTATGATAAAAAGCTGTTCTGCTAGTGAAAAGTATGTTTGTGCTCCATTATGCAAAAGACAAAGATCTCTATTTGATCAACTCACACCAGTTCTGGGATCTTGCCCCTGCACCTTGAGACTGGTTGGTATAGAGGAGTAATCGAAGAAGAGCGGATTTGTACTTATTGTGACATAAATGATATTCAGAATGAGTTCCATTTTATTTTCTACTGCCCCTTATGTCATGAGCTACGTAAAAAACATGTTTAACAGGTGTAAAAACCTAGATTTGATATGGTTAAGTGACGCAGAGAGACTTGTATGGATTTTTGAACATAAGATATTTGCAATATTAGAAAAAGCATGGGACAAACGGACAAAGAAAACATATATGTGATGTATACTTATTTTTTGTTTTTGGGTATTAACCAAATATTTTCTTTTTTACTTGTGCAGTTTCTGTTTCCAGGAAGTTAATGTGATCTTGTTTTTTTGTTGTTTTTGGTGTCTTATAATCCTGTAAGGGATAGGTCTTATGACAAGACACGAAAAAAACCCAATAATAAAATCATTCCAGTCAGCCAGACAGCTCTTATAGAGGCAAAAGAATAATGAAGATAATTCTGTGTATATTGACCTGGGCATCTGTGTATGGTGTCTGTGTTTTAATCGCTGCACAAACAAATAAAAGTTCGGAGAGGAACATAAAATAAAGTAATTTGAAATTGAAGAGTGTTCCTGTTATTTGACATGTTCTGTGTTCTGTTCCTTTTTCCTCTATTCCCTTTTGTAACTTTTCCTGTAACTGCAATGTTCAGAGCTGCACACATATACAGTACAATTCAGTGGTTCTCAAAGTGGGGTCCGGGGACCCCCAGGGGCCCTTGGGGGGGGGGGTTCCAGGGGGTCCCCAGCAAAGTTAGTTAATATAGCGTCACAATCATTTTCACCACTTTAACCATATTTTATACTTTAACTATTAAAAAATTGCAGATCTACAAGCTCACACACAGAAAATGTGTGCAAATCTTTGAATATATAAATGTTTTTAAGTGAAAATGTTTAACTCAAATCTTTGCTTCTGGAGGTCCCTGGCACAACACATTTTATTTTAGAGATGGGGATCCGCAGCCAAATACATATCATCAATACATTGTACATTTTTCATTGTATATTTTTTATTATAAATAATAAAATTGTTTGTTTTTATTATAAACAAAAATATACTGCTCATCGGTTAATATTTGGGACCTCGCTGCGCAGCCGGAGGGGAAAAAAAAATCGGCGAGCAGCATTTGGCCGGGCACCTTACGGCCACTCTATCTGGGATTCCCGGGCTGAATTAGGGGCCCAGCACCTCCCTGAGCAGGTTGGCTCTGGAGAGCCATCTGATCTACTTCACACTCGACTCAACACTGTTCTGTCCTGAGTCCTCAATAAAACACCCAGCAAGTGCTAAATCAATTAAATGAAGGATAAATAAAATAAAATAAAATAAACACTAACACCCAAACGATAGAAACATTAATAAAACAGATGTACCTGTTGGTAGGAGCATAAGCCCAAGGATGAGTGTGATCAGATGCATTGTGTTGAAGAGAGAGGTTCAAATGAAACATTGAACACAGTTACAGCTTCTAATAAGCGGCCGAGCAGAAGGCCTGGTCGCCCATGGTACAAAGCTTGGTCATACAGGGAAGCAATAATAAGATACAGCTCAGTATGGATGTTACTAGAAGCTCCTCCCACTCTGCCATCCTTCGCCATCAGTGCCAGCAGTGAGTCATGTAACACACAACTTCCTGTTCGCAAATACATGTAGTTGCAAGGAGTTGCATGTTGAGAATCATTGGGGTGGAGTGTGGAGTGTGGACTGACCTTTAGTTACAACAACGTTGATCAAACAGTAATGTTTTGTGTTTTATGTGTATGATATTTTATATTTTGAAGGTAAATGTAGCCTAGTTTGAAAACACTAAAACACTTGAGTTCAAAACCCATGATTGGGTGTTTTAATACAGCCACAATCACAAACTGATGCAACAATGAACATGATGTGACACCAAACAATGACCCGACAAGGACTGACTGGGGAACAATAATATACACATGAGGGCAGATTACACATGAGAAATATGAACATATAACCATGGAAGCTAGAACATGAACACAAAATAGAAATACAACACCTAGACAGGAATGACTACAGGCAAAGTCTGTCACTGTGACACCTTAACCCTAACCTCACAGTTAAGTATTTCTAAATTTAACCTCGAAACCACGCCCACCTGGGCGAAACAGCGGGAAAAGAGAGAGTCCCACGGTGGTAAGTTCTTGGTTTACCTGTGATCCTAGATTACTGAGGCACTACACTGTCTCTATGCATTTGATGTGTGTGTTTACCTTGCTTACTGTAAGTCGCTCTGGATAAAGTGTGTGCGTGTCTGCTAAATGCTTAAATTGTAAATTGTAAATCACATTCCTTAACCTTGTTCAGACTGCATAAAACCAATACCACTCCAATCTGAAATCTCGGAAATGAGATTTGAAGCTGCCAAACTCTGAGAGTGTAGAAATGGAACGAAATGGACCATTCCATTTGTACACTCTCAGAGTTATGGGGTCATTGAAATTAAAAAGTTTGAGAACTGCGCTACACCAAAAGGAACAGAGCCTTAATTAGTATAATTGCCAATTATACTAATTAAGGCTCTGGTCCGTCGACAAACCTAGAAGGTACAAACTAGACCTAAGCACAAGCTTCCTGTATTCTATCTTTACATCAACCACAGACACCATGTGCAACAGTCACTGACAGCCTTACACCAGCGCATCCATTTCACCTTTAAAGGAACACTTCACCAGTTTTCAACCTTATCTTCATATAATTGTTCTTCACTATTAGTTAGTATTAAAATGCTCATTATTCGATGGCACCATTTCTGTCTACTCACTCTGTGTCTCAGAGGGCTGTGGACAGTTCAGAAACCTGCTTTTCAACCTGCGGTCATTTCCGGTGATAAGCTTAGACTTTTTACAGGGACCAGTGCAGCCACCTGTAGGTGCCCTTTTAGAGCGGTTTTGAAGGAGGGTAAAGAGTCACACTTGTGTAAGCCTGTTAGCAGGGCATTACACATTTTGGAGGCAGAGCAGTAGAACAAATGTGTTATTATTATCATACCAGATCTTATTACTGTATATATTAAGGAAACCTCTGTCTGTCCGTCAGTCACACTCTCTGTTCTGCATGGTTCTCCTCAGTGGGTTGAGCAATTGCTCTGTTCTGTCAGGACAACTCATGAATGGATAAAGATAACTTATGAAGGATACAATATTTTTATTGAATATACAATTAGCAATATATTTATCATGGTTTGGCGATGAATTGGATCTGCCTCTTAGGTACTCTGATAAAACACATCTCCCAACCATATAGGGACTATCCCCCGTACATAAACAGCAGATCCAAAACGACAGGTGGTAGCTTGGGTGGAGGGTGAGCAGCAATTTTAGCAAGGCAGCAATGACAGTAGCAGCAGCAACAACATGAGCAGCAGCAAAAGCAAGTAGGGGCCTATTTCACGAAAGCAGAATTAGGGGCTTATCCATGACTAGATTTCGGACCAGGCTAACGATCAGCCAAGCTTAATTAATCCAGTGCCTTGTTCTTCAAGTTTTGTGATCTAGCTGTTAGTCCAATGACTCCAATCTTAAACCAATGACTTTTTCCACAGTTAATTCAACACGTATGTTTGTAAATGGACTCATCTTAATGACCCTGCATTCAAATAAAATGAAATAAATACAATAAGATATAATCAATTTAATTATATTACCGAAAGAGTGTGTGACCATGAATCATAATTGTTTCACCATGACTCATGTGATGTCATTGTCACTCTGTTAACACTATAGTTCATATTGTAGATGTTTGATAATATATTCGGGGTTTTTTAGATTATAAAAAATGTCTGACATACATAGGCTACATGTCGGGGACGGGGGTCACCGTTACCCGCGGCAGTAACGGGGGTTCGGCCACCAAAGGGTATAGCCTACGTTTTTTTCGGGCTTGTAGATCTTCGATTTTCCGCATAAGAATTTAATAAGTGTGGGAAAACTCATTCTTTTTCAGATTGACTGCTTAAAGGGCAATCTGGTCAAAAATAATTTCTCCATTGACTGATTGATTGATTGATTGATGTACTTTACTTAGTAAGACATGGCATGACATATACATATATATAAGTATATGTACATATAACGCAACGGGGACCCCCCCCGTTACTGCCGTGGGTAACGGCGACCCCGTTACCGCAACGGGGACCCCCCGTTATCATCGCGGGTAACGGCGACCCCAGTCACCGCAACGGGGACCCGCCCCCCTTATCGCCGCGGGTAACGGCGACCCCAAAAGAATTGGCATTTTTAATGATAATATAAAATCTACATCAAAACAAATAATGTTTTTTATAAAATGACAGGTATTGTTTTCTTTAAAACCTTAAAATGTGTTTCATAATGATACTGATAAATAAGAACTTAATTATACTACGTTGCAGGGCTGTGCAGACACCACTGTCTGTCTGTCTGTCTGTCTGTCTGTCTGTCTGTCTGTCTCTGTCAGAAGGAAGCGAACAAAAATACGTTTTACTCTTATGTACCTGCACACAAGATGTAACAATAAAGCACAACCTTGAACATTGTCTGTCTGTCTGTCCGTCCGTCCGTCCGTCCGTCCGTCCGTCCGTCCGTCTAGACTAGAGTCTGAATTTTAAATCTATATACAGTGTGAGAACATTACAGGCGACAGTAAAGAAGACTACAAACGTTTAGGTCCATGCGGGACTGTACTTTCCTCAATGCAAACTGCAGTCAAATGAGCAAAACCAATTTAGATAAAGCGTGATTTAGAAAACACAGGACATGATGTTAAAGATTCAACTTATAGTTTTCTCTTAAATTAATTCCCTACTTGATCATACTGCATAGTGTCACACAAAAGTAGCAAAAGTAGCAGATCTACAAGCTTAAAATGTATCCCATCGCAATGTGTTTTGAACTTGTAGATCTACTATTTTTTCATTTGAATCCTGAAAATTAAAAGTTTTGGATATGTGAGTTTTCCACCCGACAGCAGGCCAACAGACCAATAGGGATCAATCAAACTAAGCAAATAAAGCCAACATCTCAGAATAATGTAACAAGTTAAGTAACAAGTAGTAATTTAGATGGACATGACTGGTCACATTTGAGTGCAGTGTAACAGAGGGAACAGCTACTGAGCAAGTGGACAGATTTCATACTTTGATGGTGATTAAGTTTAACCGACACTCGTCAAATTGGAGTTGATTGTAATGACAGTAGAGTGAGTTTCAGAGATCATACAGAGATGAGGAGCAAACTGAAGCAGTGAGACTCCTTTCAGTTGAACACAACAACAGAGACCACTGGTGCTACCAGGAATAAGAGGCTAACAGCACTGCTTGTAGCCCTGCTTGTAGGAATGCTTGCGGCGCTTGTATCAATGACAGCAGTAATTGTAGCATCTGTAGCAGTAACAGCAGTGGTTGTAGCATCTGTAGCAGTAGCAGCAGTGGTTGCAGCATCTGTAGCAGTAGCAGCAGTGGTTGCAGCACTTGTGGCAATAACAACGCTGCTTGCGTCGCCGTTGCACAAGTCACCTTCACAGCAGCTTAAATCAACAACAGTGTTCACGAATTCAGGTATGATGACACTTGACACGCACATGCCCTTTGAGGCACAGCCCTTTACGTTGATATCTTTGCCTCCCATTACCCCTGTGAACACACACACAAATAAAACACATTAAGCTCCTCACACACCGGAGGCGTTTTTTTCATGCGAATAATACGTTTTTTTTAAAAACCTTATAAAGTCAATGCAAGCTTCCATGGAGCGAAAAAGCGAAGTGAAAAAGCGTCTTTTAATTATTCGGGACGAGTCCGAATTTTGCGTATATTCGCATAATCGCCGGTGTGTAATGACCTTTACTCTCTCAATTTAATAAAGTCTAGAAAAATCATTGATCATTGTTCTGAGCAGCAGAATGTGAAATATGTGGGTAAACAGGAGAGACAGTCGTAGAAACTCTTAAAGGACAACTTTGTTTTTTTACAACAAGGGTTATTTTATCAGTTTGTAATGATAATCATTAAAAGATGAGTGTTAAAAAAAATCGTGTATTGCTTTCTATCGTTTTTTTAATGATTTAGTGATTTTTAACTGGGGGGTAGGGGCATTTGATCCATTGATAAACAGTCATGAACGCAGCCTCTGATTTCCGTGAAACTTTGTACGCACATCCCCGCTAGGCCAAGAAAGAAATGGCTCTTTTGGCATTTTTCAAATCAGCCTCATGGTGGCGCTGTAACAGGCAGATTCACATTTTGGCCTATTTATAGGCCTATTTATTTATTCACTCATCTTTTAATTATTATCATTACAAACTAATACAATAACCAAAGTTATCCTTTAAGCTTGTTACCTTTTCCTGAGAGGCAGCGATCCTCATCACCAGTACATGGTAGAATGTGGGAGCAGTCGTCACCATGGCAAGTGTAGCACTTCTTACCGTTGGGAGAAGGGTTGACAGGAGCTGTAAGGGTTACATTTATAACATGTTTATTGATGATGTCTTCAAAACTGAACCTCATGTACAACAAAACAACATGTTTATAGTAGTTATCTCCGCCAGGCCGAAAGGCCGGGAGGTAGAGATTATGTTTTCGCCCCTGTCCCTCCATTCCTTTGTCCGTTTGTGGACAGTTCATCTCGGACACCGCTTGCATTTGTACACTGTTAGAGTTAAAATAGCACTGAGGATTTTACAGTGTAGATTAGGGTCCCAGAGATAAAAAACGATTTTAAATCAACTGGCTGTAAGTGGCAATTTCAATTTCCAATTACAATTTAGGCAATTAGCAGATGCTCTTAATATTACCGCCAAGCCCGTAGTCCTACGGGCCGTTAAATCCAACCGTTAACCGCCAATCCCGTAGTCCTACGGGGCGGGTGTTTTCCCATGTTAAATCGTGCAGGTGCAGATTCCGGATTTTTTTTGCACTTCCGGTTTCGAAGGGGGCGGACCGGAAACGAAATAATACTGTTTCCGGTTTTTGTCCCGCCTCCGTTTCCTGTCTAGCGATCAACTTTGGAAGCCATTATCTCGGTTTGTTGTTTTGCTCTCCGCATCCCCCATTGTAACGTTTTGCTCTCGTTCTCCAAAATGGCTGGTCGGATCGCGTCGCCGTCTTCGGCGTTTTGTAATGTCGGATCCCGTGTTTGTGTCGAACCAAATGAACGCGGATTTTAAACGGATTTAGCGGGGCCTATGACGGAATCAAAAAAACAAAAAAGGTAAGAAAAAGCTTGGCACTACGATGGACGTTCTGAGATTAGCCGTTGGCGGGGGATGTGTTAATCCAGAGGGATGTATAGTAAGCAAGGAAAACACGAGGTAAAAAAATAATATAATCTGTACATCGAAACTATACAATAGGATGCCAGGTCTACAAATTAACCTAGCGTCTGTCTACATAACATGCTATCTAAATTACATTTTAACGACTCATTCACTGCCAATGACGTCTTTTGACGGCTGCATGTAAATCGAGTGCCCGCATCGCCAATGACGTCTTTTGACGTCTCAATTAAGAAATAAAACGTTTTAATTTTGTTTTTTGTTTTTTTTTGTTTTTCACACAGAACCAGGAGATAACGCGATCCAAAGATTTACTACTATGTGTTTTTGGCGAAACATGCTATTTTCAATTGGGTATAAAAAGCGAAGGGGAGGTCGCAATGACATTCTTTTTTTTCATGGAAGCACAGTGAAACCCTCCGTGATTAACAATCAGGGGATCGATCATACTGGAGATAAATATTCTGTGACTGCTTGATAAGATAAGAAAATTGCTAAATCGCTGGCAGTCTGGGCTTTTTGGTTACTTTTTATATGATATTACTTCTGGGTAAAGCATATACTGAAGTTGAAATGATTAAAGTCTTGATAACTATGACTTGTGTGGCCAACAAAGAGAAACGTCATTTGGAGAAAATATTCAGTCTTAAAGTAACTGCTGTCTTTGTTGACTCATTGTATTTTAACTGCTGTTTACAATCAGGAATTTATAATGTGTGTGGACTTATTCTAAAGCTTGAGAGATGTTGAACAAGAATTATCAAACAGGTTATATTTTGAAATAGTGCGTCTAAGTATGATTGATAACTTGTATTATGTCATGTAGGGAATACATGCTAAAATGTGTTTCACCAGGATGTTGGCAGGGCTCGTCACGAAACTCCAGTACGCTGTTTGTGTGTGAGATTGGCAAAACAGGGATTAGAGGTGGGCTTAATTACCTGTCCCCTCCCCTTGTGAGCAGGAGATAAACAGTGTATAAAGTAATGTGCTTGCCATGTGAATGTGTGCGTTGCTGATCCTGCCATCATGGGCAACCGCCATGGCTCGGGTTGAATAAAAATATGCCCTGACTTTCTCCTTGAACCTCTCCCAGGAAACTAAGTATAGCCGCTCTTAGACCATAGAATATATGCAAGGTCATCAAGGTTATGGCAATACAGATACTTACGTGTGGGATATTGGACATTGCAGAGGTCAGTGGTGCAGCACTCGCTTAACAGGGTGAATCCAACGGTCAATGAGCCAGTCATACACAGGTCAGTGCAGTGCTTTATTTTAACGTCCATTTTCATGTCACCTGAAAACAAATGAGATATTAGTCTTGTATAATGTTCATGGCTTGTGCTTCATTAATTCGACAGTGTTCTATTATATCCACAAGGGGGCGCTTAGAAACATGTTTGGGTACAATGTTAAATTGGCATTTGTATTTCTTGATGCTTGAACATTGACATTCAAGGCCTAATATTTCTACAATTGCTACAAATTGCTACAAAACCTGTGACTAGCCAGTCATTGTGGGCATAAACAAGAATTTGAAGGGTACATTACTACATTTACTGATATTAATGATACATTTTTGGGGGAAAATGTCAATTTAACATTGAGGTGCCCACAATGTTTAGGTGCCCACTCTTCCGGTTACCCAAAGAGGAGGCAGGCTAGAAAACACCACAGAGTAAGAGAGGTTATAACTGTATCACATACCCACATATGACTTGAATGTTACTGCTCCACATTTTTCAGATCGGCATTGTTTCTGTCTGTCAGTGCAGGCTCCTCTTTGTCCTCCAGGGGTGCACTCATAACATTTTAATCCATGGCCTGAGACAACAATTAATTAGAAGACACTCAGGTTACAATGAATTGACCACCATGCATGTGTCTGATCTATCAAACCAAACCACTCCAAGTTAATACATAGAGTTCTCATTATCATTTGACTTGTTAAAATACAACTTAAAAAACAGATAAGCACCAACAACCACAACATTAAACTACTGACATAGTAAGTCGAGGAAATGAACAAGGCTATATCCCACCATCTCTATTATAATAAAAAAGTCTTAAAATCTCTCTCCTCTCCTCTCCTCTCCTCTCCTCTCCTACCACCTGTGAGTGAGTGTCTAGACTCTACACAAGGGTATTTAACACGGGGTCCCTGACCCCTAGACTAGAGGGTCCTCAGTCACTCCATGCTGCACAGGGAGTCACTTGTTGTCTAAGTCAAATTGTCAAATTATTGGTGAATTGTCAGATATTATGGACATGAACACTGTTGTCAAGAGGAGAGCTTTGAAAACACGTCTCTTCTCTACTCTCTGATTACAGGTCTGTAACTCCTCAGAGTTCAATTAGCACCGAGGATTTTACAGAAAAGAAAATTGTCCATTTGGACCCCTGGTGGGCCCCGGACCAGATGTTTAGAAACCGTGAGCTGATCCAACTAGAAAGATGTGTTCCAGATAATGCTGTAGGCCTACCTAGTGCTGCATTCTGCTGCCCCCTAGCTGCAGAGAACCACATCTACAACTCTGATGGTTATAATAACAGTGGGTCAGGTCACAATGGTCACAGGATATATATATATATATTGCATAAACCAAAACTGAGAACATTTGTTATGGTAAAAAGCTGTTCTGCTAGTGAAAAGTATGTTTGTGCTCCATTATCCAAAAGACAAAGATCTCTATTTGACCAACTCCGTTCTGGGATCTGGCCCAGAACGGAATGATATTGATATTGAGAATGAGTTTCATTTTATTCTACTGCCCCTTCTATCATGAGCTAGATAATTATTTAATAGGTGTAAAAACCTAGATTTGATATGGTTAAGTGACGCAGAGAGACTTGTATGGACTTTTGAACATAAGACATTCGCACTTGCAAAAATGCCTTGCAAAAATGCCTAAAAAAATGCAGTTCGCTGGGCTCATTTAAAACGGCCTTAAAAACTCACCTTTCTGGAGGCAGAAAGAGGAGGTAATACCATTTTCCCGTTAGACAGACGACCCCCCCCACCCCATTTTTTATACATAATGTTTTTTGTTCTTTTTAATGCATTTTTTTTTTCTCTGTATTTTGTGTTAATATTTGAACTGTTTGGCTGCTATACAGTATGTCTATGAACTGAATACCAAGGACCTCAATGGAAACAAGACCGCAAGGAGCTTTTTGGACGGACCTTTTAGACAAAGTATTATAAATGTAATTGTTATGTTTACATTTTTTGCCTAATAAAATATTCAATCAATCAATCAATGCAGAAATATTTAGAAAAAGCATGGGACAAACGGACAAAGAAAACATATACGTGATGTATATATATTTTTTGTTTTTTGGGTATTAACCAAATATTTTCTTTTTTTACTTGTGCAGTTTCTGTTTCCAGGAAGTGAATGTGCTATTGTTTATTTATCTTTTTGGTGTCTTATAATCCTGTAAGGGATATAGGTCTTATGAAAAGACACAAAGAAAAAATTCATTCAAGTCAGCCAGACAACTCTTCATGGAGGTATAGAATAATGAAGATAATTCTTTGTATTGACCTGGGCATCTGTGTATGTTGTATGTGTGTTGTTTTTAAATGACTGCAAATAAAAGTTCAGAGAGGAACATAAAATAAAGTCATTTGAAGTTGAAGAGCGTTCTTGTTATTTGACATGTTCTGTGTTCTGTTCCTTTTTCCTCTATTCCCTCTTCTAACTTTTCCTGTAACTGCAATGTTCAGAGCTGCACACATATACAGTACAATGCAGTGGTTCTCAAAATGGGGTCTGGGGACCCCCAGGGGTCCTTGGGGGGGTTACAGGGGGTCCCCAGCAAAGTTAGTTAATATAGCGTCACAATCATTTTAATCACTTAAACCATATTTTATACTTTAACTATTAAAAAAAATGCAGATCTACAAGCTCACAACTTGTAGATATGCATTTTGTTAAGAATCTTGAAAATGTGTGCAAATCTTTGATATATACATTGGTGAAAAACTAAAAATAACTCAGATCTTTGCCTCTGGAGGTCCCTGGGACAACATATTTTAGAGATGGGGGTCCGTAGCCAAATACACATCATTTTGGGGGTCCATGAAAAGGTTTGAGAGCCACTGTCAGTCAAGAGAGTCAAGTCAAGGCAGTTGAAGTCAACTTAGTTTATACACTAAAAAATACACTTTTTTGAGTGAATAAAGTCTTTACATATTTAGTCTTTTATTTCATATCAATAGGGCTTATACTATAAAATAGTTTCTTATGTGGTTTCTGAGCAATCTACTGTATGTCAAGTTGAGTAGAACTGCTTTAGCATCAACTAGTGCAGTGGTTCTCAGAATGAGATCCAGGGGTCCTTGAGGGGGTTCCAAGGGGTCCCCAGCCTAATTAATCAACGACTTTAATCCAGGGTTAGGGCTCAAATAATAAAACATAAAACAAAACTTAAAGAACTGTGAACAACACATGTATTTGGGTCCCAAATAAACATCAATGGTCCTTGACAAACAAACCACTAGTGCAGTTGTTGTTGGAGCCGTGACAGCCTTTCAGAACAGGAGCCCATATGAAGCAGGCTGGTTCTGGAGAACCTTCACACTCAACACTGTTCTGTCCTGAGTCCTCAATAAAACACCCAGCAAGTGCTAAATCGATTAAATGAAGGAAAAATGTAATTAAATTAAATCAAATTAAACCCCAAAAGATAGAATCCTTAATAAAACAGACATACCTGTTGGTAACAGCATAAGCCCAAGGATGAGTGTGATCAGATGCATTGTGTTGAACAGAGAGGTTCAAATGAAACATTGAACACAGTTACAGCTTCTAACAAGACTGTGAAAGGGGCGTGGTTTCTGGATGGGGGTCAGTTTGAAGGGGGCGTGGTCTCTGGATGGGGTCAATGTGAAGAGGGCGTGGTCTCTGGATGGGGCTCAGTGTGAAGGGGGCATGGTGTCTGGATGAGGGCCAGTGTGATATGTTACTATATAAACACCACTATATGAATAGGTTTTAGATCAAATCACAGTACTATTTCTAAAAACGACATTTTAACTGCACTAGATAACAAACAACGCTGCGCTGCTATATTTGTTGATCTTTCTACAGCATTTGACACTGTTAACCACGGCCTGCCCCTGGATAAACTGCACAATATTGGCATTGACAATATGGCACATCATTGGTTCCGTGATTATGTAATAGGAAGGCGTCAGTGTGTCAGGGGGGATGTTAAATCAGAATTTTTGCAGGTAACCAACAGTGTACCGCAAGGTTCGGTTTTAGGCCCAGTTCTCTTCACAATTCATATAAATGACAAAGTTTCCAAACTAGAAAAAGTGCTCCTCGGAGCACAGGTCTCCGCCAGGTCAGGTACGTTATTCTGGCCTCCTGGTGGCGCTATAATAGGCCAATGTGAAAAGGGTGCCATTTATTCTTAGGTCTTTCACGGCAATCAGACACAGCATTCATGATTTGAGGCATTTTGTTCCAAAAATGTGTTTTGCTAAATTAGACCTGCTGGTGGCGCTATAACAGGCCAATGTGAAAAGGGTGGCATTTCTTCCTCGGCCTAGTGGGAATGTGCGTGTGAAATTTCACGGAAATCGCAAGCTGCGTTCATGGTTTGAGACAGTTTGTTCGAAACGTACCAATCCTGCAAATTTTGGATGGCAACCTTAACCAATGAGGATGGAATATGGGAAATCGGACAGATCAGGGTTGATCACATGACTATAGAGATACTGTGTACCGATTTGCATGACGTTTGGTTAAAAACTGTAGGAGTAATGTGAAAAAATGGGTTTTGCACAAATCGGCCTCCTGGTGGCGCTATAACAGGCCCATGTGAAAAAATTGAGGCAGAGGTTCTGAATTGGCATCCAGGGAATGTGTGTGGACAGTTTCACAGCGACCGGGCCAACGGTGCCGGAGATTTGGTGGTAACACACGGACAGGACGGACGGACGGACGGACACACGGACACACGGACACACGAACGGACGGAGGGTAAAACATACTCTCTCGCCAGCCTTCGGCCTGGCGGAGACAATTAAAGGACTGCCAGTCACACAAATATGCTGATGACACAATTATTGTTGATTTCTCATGTGTGTGTAATCTTGTTCTGTAATCTCGACAGCATTGCAAAAGAGGGTGAACCTCAATGCTCTTTTCGAGAATAAATAAAGGTTTCAATCAAATAAACATCATTTGCCGGTGATTTATTTGAAAAAATAACCATAATAACATAGCAACAGGTAAATGATAAATGTGTATCAGTATAGATATGACTCCTCCATTGATTACTGTTCATCACTTTAAATATGTATAATAATAATAAATATAGCTGCAAGCAGCGATAACACGGGGCCAGTGAGAGAGAGACAGACAGACATGGAAACTAGAGAGAGAGAGAGAGAGAGAGAGATGGAAACTGGAGAGAGAGAGAGAGAGAGAGAGAGAGAGAGCCATGGAAACGGAATAGATTGAAGAGAGACATGGAAACGGAATAGATTGATGAGAGAGAGAGAGATGGAAACAGAATGGATAGATTGGACATCTCAACCTATTGCCATTAACAGGAATCGAACTCTCAACCTTCGGACTAGGATAAGGATAATTCCTTTTAACAGGTCGTTCATGAAAGTCCTTGTGGTCTTGTTTCCAATGAGAACCTGTGAGCAATTAGGGGTTAAGAGTCTTGCTCAGGGACAAATTTAATTTCATCGACGCATATGCTGGGATGGCCTGGAATCGAACTTGGGGCAACCAGGGCCTCTGGTTCCCTAGGCGTGCTCACTAACCACCCAGCTATGGCCGCCCCATGATAGGCTAATAGGCTGCAACACTACCTATAGTGCTATAGCTTTGTCCAGGCTGATGTTGTCTGTTGAAGATCATAAACTCTTGCCTTCTGTCATGAACCAAGCCAACACTAAGATCACTCGTTCACAAACCATTTACCAATAGAGAAATTGTATGTCTCCTCGCTACCGAAAACAGTGAAAGCAGCCGATCTACTGTACAAGCTCAGAAACACGTTGCTATCTGAAAAGTTTTGAGATTGTAGATCGGCTATTTTCAGAATGAAGTATGTCATACATTGAGAAATCGTACTCTCAAATAAGCATTTCAGGTTATCTTTACCATTTGCACATGTATTCATTGATACAGTCATGTTGTTTGCAATTCAACTTAAATTAAGTCTGCATCAAGTGAGGCTTGAACTGGCGACCTTGAGATTGTGAGGCACTCATTTAAGGGAGACGCCATTGGACCAACAGACAAGGAACCATGAAAAAGGAGATTACACAGATGATACAGTTTCACGCAAATAGCTGAAAAATCCTGGGTTTAAGTGTTTTTCAAACTGCTCAAAATTGCGGACAATCTACGGGCGGAGCTTACTGGTCAAAGCGATAGATGTGTTCCTCATGAGTCAAGGCACATGTGTAAGCAAGTTTCACGACTTTCGGCCAAACGAGGCATGACTTATGCCTGTTTAAAGTCTGCCTTTTCAAAAAATTGCTATAGCGCCCCCTTTTGGCCAATTGGAGTAAGATTGGTTTCAGTGATATTTGGAATGACCCTGTACATTTCTGCAAAGTTTCAAAGAAATGTGAGTCTGCATGTATGTTTTAGGCACAGATGAATAATTTTCATAAAACTGTAATAGTTAAAATCTATCTCCTCCTGGGATTTTTGAGCAATCTGCACGAAACGTTTCACACTTGAACTTTGGACCTCTGCCTACAAAAATTTCCAACGGATTTTCCATAAGTGAAAAAATGCAGAAGTTAGGAGCCAATGACTGTTTTTCATATAATTCAAAATGGTGGGAGATCTAAAGGTCAGAGGTCAAAAGTCAGAGGGTGAAAGTTGTTCAGCATGAGGAGACGCATATGTGTATCCAAGTTTCATGGCTGTAGGTCAAACAGGGCATGAGTTGTACCTGTTCAAAGTTGGCATTTTCAATTTAGTGCTATAGCGCCACCTTTTGACGAAAGATTGTGAGAATAATTTTTTGATCGTTTTTCATGACCATCTACCATATGGCCGAGTTTCGTAAAAAGCGACTGCACGGTTCAGCCAGAACTGCGAAAAGTGGCAGAAGTGACAGAATACTGCCAATAACAATACGGTTCCAGAGCAGAGCTCTGGCCCCGTAATAATAATAAACAATAGCTGCAAGGAGCAATAAACGGGTTCGAGGCATGATAGGCAAAAAGCGATATGGAACAATAGCACAATAAGACATAGAAACAGAATGGATTGAACTTGAGACAAAGCAGCTCATGCAACTAACAAATGAGCATTCTCAATAGCTGAGCAGAGTGCTGAGGGATGGTGGCTAGCAATCCAGGGTAAGGACCTCACTCATGGACACCTTAACCCAATAACCCATGGCCATAGACAGGAATCGAACGTTCAACCTTCTGACTCACAGGCTGTCACACTAGTGATCAAGGGCGCCGATGACGTGGGTGCCCGGGGGCTAAAGCACCCACTGTGGGTGAGGAGCACCCACTGGGTGCTGGTCAAAAAAATATATATATATTTTTCAAAGTCAGATCGCCTGGTTCAGATCGCCACTGAACAACCGAATTAACCGAAATAAAGTTACAAAACCCCCCCCAAAAAGTCAATTAACCGACCAAAACCCGCAATTTTTTTAGCGCGTGCGCGAACCGGGCGCACATGCACGCGCGCTGCGCGCGCGTGCATGTGCGCCTTGTTGGGCACCCGCTAGAGCTTATAAATATCGGCGCCCCTGCTAGTGATTGAGCTAAGGTTTCATCCAGCCTGACGGTGTCTGTTGAAGATCATAGACTCTTGCCTTTTGCCATGAACCGAGCCCTGTTTCACTAAAACTAAGATCAGTGGTTCAAAAAGCATTCATCAATAGAGAAATGTGATGTCTCCTCTGTACCAAAACTAGTGAAAGTAGACGATCTACAAGCTCACAAACCGTTGCTATCCAAAAAGTTGTGAGCTTGTAGATCGGCTATTTTCACAAGGAAATAGGGTAGGCCTATACATTGAAAATAACTACTCTGAAAAAGTCATTTCATGTTATCTTTAAAAATTGCATATGCATTAATTAACACTAGTCCATACCCGGTCGACGCATCCGTGGGGGGATATGCGCAACATACCATCTGGCAACCAGGGAGGCAGTTTGTCCCATTGCTCGCGGGGCCATCCCACAGCTGGGCAGCCCCGTAACCATGGCGGAATCCTTTTACACAAAAACGCTAATAAACAGCTGAGATTTGGTGAAATCGAAAAACAGACTTCGCTGTTCGGTGCACATGGTAAAGGTCAATGGCTGTGTGCAAATTCAGATCAATTGCTCCAGCCACTGAGGAGAACCTTGCAGAACAAATGTTGGTCTCACCACTAGAGACAGACTTTACTCAAATTATAGGAGGATGGTCATGTTTTGTGCAGTTTTGTCACATAAAGTTTTGGCACCCTCACCCACTGTAAGATTAATGATTATTGTATTTCCCTGAATTCTATAATAAGTACTTATGTGCAATACACACACACACACTCTATGAGTTTCAAGGCAAACAACTGTGACGGCCCTGTTGGTCTAACGGCAGGCCGTTAGACCAACTGGGTGCAGCTGGGTGAGGTGGTTTGGGAGAGTATATAGGGAGCTCTCCCACAATTTCTCATTCTCTCTCTCTCCTCCCTGAAAGCAGGATCACTGCAACCTGGCTTGTGGGGCCTAACTCCTTTGTTTCAGTTCATTTACACACTTTATACAACACTCGCCACAGCACATTCCGCTCATCCATACACTGCATTACATTACTGATTACTGACTTACTCACACCTCATACTTGTTTTGCTTTTGATTACGATTACATTCTTTAATTCATTCTGAATAATAAATATAATTTAACTGTTGACCTTGTGTGGACTCCCTCTTTTTGCCATGTATAACCCTAGTGCATGACACAACACACACAACCCACAAATTGCAACATGCAACCATGAACAAGTGAACTCACTTCAGTGACGCATGACGCAGGCCGGCTGAGACTCCAGGACAGAGGGCTCTCCAGTGGAGTTGTTACTCCTGCAGCTGCCAAGCAAAACTGAAGGACAGGCAGGGTATATATTATGTCACAGGGAAATTGGCATTCGTTGGGAAATTGGAAAGGTATGCTCGTTTTTAGGTGCAGGGCTTCGGCGCGAGGCGGGGCTTTTCGAGACAGGGTTTTTTACATGAGGAGGACAGGCGGCCGGGGAGAGTGATATTTGTCACTGAATGTAGGCCTACTCTGACGGGCTGTGGAGGCACCTCCCCACCTCCTTCAACACTCGCCGGGGAATGTTGAATGGGAGGAGTAGGACAGAGACGCTACATCCTCCCGGTGGGGGTTCCTCACTGGCAGGCGAGCCGGTAGGGTATTAATTGGCCTAACGACTAAATTGGGAGAGAAAAGGGATACAACTATTATTTAGTGTTGTGAATATTATACAATGCTCTTTCCTCTACCTAACTTTTCTTTACCTAACTCCTCGTATGCAGTTTCACATCACTGACATAATGAAAAAGTAATTGGCTTTCTTTATGTTAGGGGTGCAACCTGTCCTGGATGAAAGTGCTGAGGTGCAGTTCTTCTTAACCTTATTTCCTGTCCCCTTGTCACCCTAACGTTTCTTGGTAAAACACTAGCCTAGAACTGTTTGCGATGTTTGCAGAAATGACAGTTATCTACAATCATCTAGCCTTCCTGTAAATCGGGGAGGCTATATCGCCCCGTGCGGGAGGCCATTTGCACCCGGGGCCCTGGCGATGTCTTCGCTTATCTCATCTGATGAACTTTTGCACTTCACTCACTTACACATAATAGCATAATTTATTATCTGTGTAATAGCTACGCCCATACAAGACCGCCTCGGTGGGCTGTCCAACTCTAATTCTGTCAATGTATGTATGTGACTGCTTGTCTTTCAATAAACTGGAACATGTTAACTTGGACGCTTGTTTGAGACTTAATGTGTTCCCGGTGCATCGCTCTTCTTCTATGCTGCTATAACTGAGACATCACCTTGTAATTTCCTATGAACTTCTCTGATCCACATCATCTGTCCAGACTTTGAATGACGTAGATAATAAAAATCGTTACATTTAGCTACTCTAATTTATAAAGAAGAAAAAAGTTGTAAAACCTCTATATGCACAGCAGCCATATTGGAAAGAAATTGGGCCTCTTACTTGAATTCCTTCATTAATGAAGGCTCTGTTCCGTTCTGGTCAGACAGAGTCAGGGTGCTGATATATTGTGCATGTTGGCCCACTGGAAACATTCTGCTACACCAGTGGGTGTCAAAGCGTGGTCCAGGGACCCTCGTGGTTCCTTGAGGGGGTTCCAAATGGCCCCTTACGGTTGTGTAACTCTGAGAGTGTACAAATGGAACGAAATGGACCATTCCACTATGTTAAGGTGCTGCTTAGGTCTAGTTTGTACCTTCTGGTGTTTTAGAGAATATTGTGGTTTATCGACGGACCAATCAGTGAACATAAGCACAAGCTTCCTGTATTCTATCTTTACATCAACCACAGACACCATGTGCAACAGTCACTGACAGCCTTACACCAGAGCATCCATTTCACCTTTAAAGGAACACTTCACCAGTTTTAGACCATTTCACTATTAGTTAGTATTAAATGCTCATTATACAATGGCACAATTTCTGTCTATTCACTCTGTGTCTCAGAGGAGGGCTGTGGACAGTTCAGAAACCTGCCTTTCAACCCGCGGTCATTTCCGGTGATAAGCTTAGACTTTTCACAGGGGCCAGTGCAGCCACCTGTAGGTGCTCTTTTAGAGCGGTTTTGAAGGAGGGTAAAGAGTCACACTTTTGCATGCCTGTTGGCAGGGCATTCCACATTTTGGCGGCAGAGAAGTAGAACAAATTTGACCCCATTTGTGTGACAAAATTGGTGACATAGTCAGTGAGCAGGTTTGGTCATTTCGCTACACACACGGACACTCACACGCAAAAATATCTGATCTGCAAGTTCACAATGTGTCACATGGTGATACATCAAGAGCATTGATGATCTACGCATTGTAGATCAGCTACTTTTGCCTAATATTTGGCCCAGAATAGGGATGCTTGTGGACAGGGTTCAAACTTAAAACAGGTTAAAACTAGAAAAAGTGCTCCTCGGAGCACAGGTCTCCGCCAGGTCAGGTAGGTTATTGTGGCCTCCTGGTGGCGCTATAATAGGCCAATGTGAAAAGGGTGGCATTTCTTCTTAGGCCTTTCAATGGGACACTGCATTCATGAGTTGAGGCATTTTGTTCCAAAAATGTGTTTTGCTAAATTAGACCTGCTGGTGGCGCTATAAAGGCCAATGTGAATGTGAAAAGGGGGGCATTTCTTCCTCGGCCTAGTGGGAATCTGCATACAAACTTTCACGGAAATTGCACATTGCATTCATGTTTTGAGGCATTTTGTTTAAAACTGACCAATCCTGCAAACTTTGGAAGCCACTGTAAGCCAAATAGGATGGAATATGAAATATCGGACAGATCCATCAGAATCACATGACTATGGAGATACTGTGTACCAATATGCGTGATTTTTGGACAGAATCTGAATGAATAATATCCAAAAATGTATTGTACATAAGTCGGCCTCCTGGTGGCGCTGTAAATGGCAGATGTGAAAAATGTAGTGCAGATGTTTTTCCTTGGTCTCTAGGGAGTGTGCGTGCAAAGTTTCACGCAGATCGGTGCAGTTATAGTTAAAAATGCAAATCGGCGTGTTATAGCGCCACCATGAGGCTGATTTGAAACATGTCAAGTGGCATTTCTTCCTCGGCCTAGTGAGAATGTGTGTGTGCAAGTTTATGGAAATGGCAAGCTGCGTTCATGATTTGAGGCAGTTTGTTCAAAACGGACCAATCCTGGAAACTTTGGAAGCCAACCTTAGCCAATGAGGATGGAATATGGGAAATCGGACAGATCAGGGTTGATCACATGACTATAGAGATACTGTGTACCGATTTGCATGACGTTTGGTTGAAAACTGTAGGAGTAATGGGGAAAAAGAGGTTTTGCACAAATCGGCCTCCTGGTGGCGCTATAAATGGCCCATGTGAAAAATGTGGGGCAGAGGTTCTGAATTGGCATCCAGGGAGTGGGTGTGCACAGTTTCGCAGCGACCGGGTCAACGGTGCCGGAGATTAGCTGGTAACACACAGACAGGACACACGCACGCACACACACACGGACGGACGGACGGACGGACGGACGGACGGAGGGTAAAACATACTCTCTCGCCATGCCTTCGGCCTGGCGGAGACAATAAAGGGATCAATCCTTTCCCTATTAGTGTATTAAACACTGCCCCTGCAGGCCAATCACTGACCTGCATCTCTATATAAGGTTTAACTTGTGATGGTTGATGAGGTGATCCAACATGAACAAACATACAAAATAATGTCACATGAACCTGAAGAGCTTGAATGTTCTATAAGACTGCTGTGGACTAAATAAAATAAGTGATATTACTCCTGCTCTGGCTGGTTCCCTGGACCAGTAGTATGACTGTACACAGAGCTCTCTAACTGTCACTGGTTAGAGCAGTGCTTCTCAAACCTTTACATGTCAAGGATCCCCAAATTAATATGTATTCGGCCATGGACCCCGGTCTGAAAACATGCCAGTGACCCCCCAAACAAGATTTAGCTGGGAGAAATTAGCTGGGTCCCAGCTAATTTAAGAATTAGCTGGGACCCGCTGGATCCACCACAAGGACCCCTGGGGGTCCTTGGACCCCACTTTCAGAACCACTGGGTTAGATCAACCTGTTCAGAGATCTACCATCACCACATGTATGTCTAATTATAGGCTGCATGTTAATTAGTATAATGCAAACATAGGATAAGTCAATAATTTAATATTAATAAAACCTAACATATAATAGTCTATAATTGTATATAATTGTATTTGGATAATAAAGGCAAGTCACATTCTGACTATATGGGGGGGGGGGGGGTGTTATGCACATCAAACTATAATAAAACAAAAACATATCTGAGGGATATTAGACCTTATGTTTATTGGCTTTGTGAAAACAGAATCAGAATCATCTTTATAGTCACATTACAGGTTCATACAGGTGTAAAGTTATTATTTTCAAGTTTCATCATGTGTAGTTGTTGTGAGAAGAGAGAGAGAGGACGTAAGGTCCAGCAGGAGAGACACGAAGAAAGAAAAGGAAAAGAACAAATAAAATATACATATATTTCATTCATTTATTTGTTTATTTTGGAGCGACAGCATGTATTTATGAACAAAACATCATTATAATGTAATGTAAATACACAGGATTTAGCAAAATATGCTAATATACAGAAAACAACATTATCGTCACTGTCAGGCCAAAACCTCTGATCTCCAAATGTTTGTGTTTTTTCATAAATCAACGTGGGTTCCCGATGCATGCACACTGCTTGCAATAAAAACCCAACACAACACAACACAACACAACACAACACAACACAACACAACACAACACAACACAACACAACACAACACAACACAACACAACACAACTCAACAGAACCCAGCACAACACAGCACAACACAACACAACACAACACAACACAACACAACACAACACAACACAACACAACACACAGTAGAAAATGGACGGCAATCGGACACTGCATTCATGATTTGAGGCATTTTGTTCCAAAAATGTGTTTTGCTAAATTAGACCTGCTGTTGGCGCTATAAAAGGCCAATGTGAAAAGGGTGGCATTTCTTCGTCGGCCTAGTGGGAATGCGCGTGTGAAATGTCACGGAAGATGCAAACTGCGTGGCGCTATAACAGGCCCATGTAAAAAATGTGGGGCAGAGGTTCTGAATTGGCATCCAGGGAGTGTGTGTGCACAGTATCGGAGCGACCGGGCCAACGGTGCCGGAGATTAGCTGCTAACGGACGGACAGGACACACACACACGGACGGACGGACAGGGGGTAAAACATACTCTCTTGCCATGCCTTACGGCCTGGCGGAGACAATAACAGTATAGGGCAGGGGTTTTCAACAGGTGGTCCATGGACCACTGGTGGTCCGTGGAGGTATTGCATGTCGTCCCTGTCCATGCATTTAGCCTAGTAATTGTGAAAGTCAAAGGGAATATTTTCTTCCATGGAACAGTGCACTACATTATTGTTATAGCTGGTGACTTATGATGATGCCTCAATGTTGTCAGTTACTGGGAATTCGGAGGTGGAGGTCAAGTAATTCCTCAGAAAATCTCAAGAAGGGTAGTGTACCTGTTTGCCTGATTGAGTCATTATTATTAGGAAAGGTGCCCATATAATCACATGTCTGCTCACACTCATACAGTACATAAGATACAAATATGAATTTAGTGGAAGGTTGGATAAAGTAAGAGAACCACTATAAGGGTAGCCGTGGGGTAGGAATTCATCAGTGGTTCTCAACCTTTTTTTTAGCTCACATATTTCAGCTAAATAATGACTGGGCTTGATATGATTTGTTGCACATACTGTAGTATCGTGCAAGAAATTAAATCAAGCCCTTAACAGTTATTTAATTGCAAGCTTTTTCTCCCACCATCCAGGCTCCTAGTGAATCATGACCATAAAACATTTGATTCTGTGCCCATTTATTTTTTGAACATCTACTATATTTAATAAATATCCTTATTTTGCGGTTTAATAGATCACACAGGCCCTGACAGGTCAAGCCAAAGGGGCTGTGAGTGACTGACAGCAGAAACAAGTGCAGGCTCTATTGCAGGTCTATAGATGTAATGACATTTCTCTCTATAAGTCTAGGTGTTTAGATCTATATATCTTTATAGGTCTATAGATGTAATGACATCTCTCTCTCCAAACTACAAATTGTAGAGAAGCATGAAACCACCACGTCCTTAAAAAACAGACCCCACCCAAACACCAAGATGAAGGTTAGAACAACATGTTTATCAATGTGTGAAGATCAGCAGATAAATCCTTCACTTCTGGGGAAACTTTTAACGGAATTCAGGAACTGAAAAAAAAAAAAAAAAAACATGCAGAGAGACGACTGGCAAAACATCCTGTGCTTTTTGTTGTCACGTAAACACTGTTTAAAACAACTTTTACACCAACACTAATACAAATATCACTGTTAACAAGATGAAATATAAAATATGTTTGTTAAGTGGTAGTAGGTGTAAGTGATAAGAATAGCATATAGAACTAGACGCGTCGCAATTCCGGGGAAATTGCAGAGTGTGGTTGCGCCGACGCCGGTCGCGGGTCGCGGCCGCCGGGACTCGAGGAATACGCCGGGAGGAATATTGTCGGAGGCTGCGCCAATTACATTGTGTCGTCACTCCTGAGATCGCTTGCGTTTCATTTTGAGAGGATCGATCCCCCCAAAATAAGGTTTTTGCATCAAACGGTTACATTTTGAGCATTCGTGGCGCCCCCTATGGATCAAAGTAGAAATGCTTTTGGGGATTGGTTTAGTATACCACTCTCGACATGTGATTCAAATTTGGGATTGACCGGACGTTTCGTTCGTGATTTATGGCATTTTTGGTCAAACGGGCCCCTCCCGCTAACTTTGGAAGCCATTTACGGACGAACGGTAAGGACAATCAAAATGCCGTTTGGATATCTTTACCGCATGGGTCCATAGATCATGTGTACCGATTTGTGTGAGATTAGGACAAAATTTGAAGGAAAAGGAGCAAAAAGTGTGTTTTGAAGGAAATTCAAAATGGCGGAAAATCTATCCTGACGCAAATGGGCGTGGCCTATATGGGGAGATGCGTCGGGACCCAAGGAATCCAGGTGAAAAGAAATTTTGATTTTACGACCTACGGTTCAAGAGTTATAGGCCAAAAGGTAAAGTGGGCTGTTATAGCGCCACCATGTGGCCGATTGGTGTAATTATTTTTCTAATAATTTTGGACTAAATTATGAACCTCCCTTCCAAATGTGGTAACTGTAGCTCTTACGGTTTCTGAGAAAAAAATACTTGAATGGGAGTTTTTGCAATTCCCATTAAAGTGGATGGGGAAATTTAATGCACTAATAAATCAATATCAAAAAATCTATCCTGACGCAAATGGACGTGACCTATATGGGGAGATGCGTCGTGACCCAAGGAATCCAGGTGAAAAGAAATTTTGATTTTAGGACCTACGGTTCAAGAGTTATAGGCCAAAAGGTAAAGTGGGCTGTTATAGCGCCACCATGAGGCCGAATGGTTTAATTATTTTTTCAATAATTTCGGATAATATTATGAACCTTCCCTCCGAATTTGGTAGCTCTAGCTCTTACGGTTTCTGAGAAAAAAATACTTGAATGTGAATTTTTTCACTTTTACATTAAAGTGGATGGGGAAATTTAATGCACTAATAAATCAATATCAATTAAACTATTTAACCAATCCCTTAGCCCTATACACGCGCACGATTCCCGATTTAGACGGTCATTTTGATATATGGCACAACATTAGGGGATAAAAACTGTGGGAGGAGATGCGCTCTAAAGTATTGTTTATCTATAAAGAAATAAAGAAATAAAGAAACTAGACGCGTCGCAATTCCGGGGAAATTGCAGAGTGTGGTTGCGCCGACGCGGTCGGGACTCCAGTAATACGCCGGGAGGAATACCGTCGGAGACTGCGCCGATTACATCGTCACGTCACTCCTGAGATCGCCTGCGTTTCATTTTGAGAGGATTGATCCCCCAAAAATCATGTTTTTGCATCAAACGGTTACATTTCGAGCATTCGTGGCGCCCCATATGGATCAAAGTAGAAATGCTTTTGGGGATTGGTTTAGTATACCACCCTCGACATGTGATTCAAATTTGGGATTGACCGGACGTTTTGTTCGTGATTTATGGCATTTTTGGTCAAACGGGCCCCTCCCGCTAACTTTGGAAGCCATTTACGGACGGACGGTACGGACTATCAAAATTCCGCTTGGATAGGTTTATCGCATGGGTCCATAGATCACGTGTACCGATTTGTGTGAGATTTGGAAAAAAATTGAAGGAAAAGGAGCAAAAAGTGTGTTTTGAAGAAAATTCAAAATGGCGGAAAATCTATCCTGACGCAAATGGGCGTGGCCTATATGGGAAGATGCGTCGTGACCCAAGGAATCCAGGGAAAAAGAAATTTTGATTTTACGACCTACGGTTCAAGAGTTATAGGCCAAAAGGTAAAGGGGGCTGTTATAGCGCCACCATGTGGCCGACTGGTGTGATTATTTTCTTAATAATTTTTCAAAAAACTATTAACCTCCCCTCCAAGTTTTGTAACTGTAGCCCTTACGGTTTCCGAGAAAAAAATACTTGAATGGGAGTTTTTGCAATTCCCATTAAAGTGGATGGGGAAATTTAATGCACTAATAAATCAATATCAAAAAATCTATCCTGACGCAAATGGGCGTGGCCTATATGGGGAGATGCGTCGTGACCCAAGGAATCCAGGTGAAAAGAAATTTTGATTTTAGGACCTACGGTTCAAGAGTTACGGGCCAAAACGTAAAGGGGGCTGTTATAGCGCCACCATGAGGCCGAATGGTGTGATATTTTTTTAAATAATTTGGGACTTAATTATGAATTTTCCCTCCAAATCTGATAACTCTAGCTCTTAAGGTTTCTGAGAAAAAAATACTTGAATTTGAGTTTTTTCACTTTTACATTAAAGTGGATGGGGACATTTAATGCACTAATAAATTAATATCAATTAAACTATTCAACCAATCTCTTAGCCCTATACACGCGCACGATTCCCGATTTAGACGGTCATTTTGATATGTGGCACGACATTGGGGGATAAAAACTGTGGGAGGAGATGCGCTCTAAAGTATTGTTTATCTATAAATAAAGAAACTAGACGCGTCGCAATTCCGGGGAAATTGCAGAGTGTGGTTGCGCCGACGCCGGTCGCGGGTCGCCGCCGGGACTCGAGGAATACGCCGGGAGGAATAACGTCGGAGGCTGCGCCAATTACATTGTGTCGTCACTCCTGAGATCGCTTGCGTTTCATTTTGAGAGGATTGATCCCCCCAAAATAAGGTTTTTGCATCAAACGGTTACATTTTGAGCATTCGTGCCGCCCCCTATGGATCAAAGTGGAAATGCTTTTGGGGATTGGTTTAGTATACCACCCTCGACATGTGATTCAAATTTGGGATTGACCGGACGTTTCGTTCGTGATTTATGGCATTTTTGGTCAAACGGGCCCCTCCCGCTAACTTTGGAAGCCATTTACGGACGGACGGTACGGACTATCAAAATTCCGCTTGGATAGGTTTATCGCATGGGTCCATAGATCACGTGTACCGATTTGTGTGAGATTTGGAAAAAAATTGAAGGAAAAGGAGCAAAAAGTGTGTTTTGAAGAAAATTCAAAATGGCGGAAAATGTATCCTGACGCAAATGGGCGTGGCCTATATGGGGAGATGCGTAGTGACCCAAGGAATCCAGGTGAAAAGAAATTTTGATTTTCGGACCTACGGTTCAAGAGTTACAGGCCAAAAGGTGAAGGGGCTGTTATAGCGCCACCATGGGGCCGATTGGTGTGATGATTTTTTTAATAATTTTGGACTAAATCATGAACCTTCCCTCAAAGTGTTGTAACTGTAGCCCTTACGATTTCGAAGAAATAAATACTTGAATGTCAGTCTTTGCATTTTCCCATTATAAGTCAATGGGGATTAATGAATTCACTAATAAATTAATATCAATTAAACTATACAACCTATCTCTTAGCAAAATACAAGCACACGATTCCCGGTGAAGCCGGTCATTTTGACATATGGCACGAGTGTGTGCTGGCAAAACTGTGGGAGGAGTTAAGGTCTGAAGTTTAACATTGATCAGGAACAATGTTAACACTAGACGCGTCGCAATTCCGGGGAAATTGCAAAGTGTGGTTGCGCCGACGCCGGTCGGGCTATCATAATGTCGTTTGGACAGGTTTATCGCAGGGGTCCATAGATCACGTGTACCGATTTGTGTGAGATTTGGAAAAAAAATGTAGGAAAAGTAGCAAAAAGTGTGTTTTGAAGAAAATTCAAAATGGCGGAAAATCTATCCTGACGCAAATGGGCGTGGCCTATATGGGGAGCTGCGTAATGACCCAAGGAATCTAGGGAAAAAGAAATTTTGATTTTACGACCTACGGTTCAAGAGTTATAGGCCAAAAGGTAAAGTGGGCTGTTATAGCGCCACCATGTGGCCGACTGGTGTGATTCTTTTCATAATAATTTCGCAAAAAACTATTAACCTCCCCTCCAAATCTTGTAACTGTAGCCCTTACGGTTTTCGAGAAAAAAATACTTGAATGGGAGTTTTTGCAATTCCCATTAAAGTGGATGGGGAAATTTAATGCACAAATAAATCAATATCAAAAAATCTATCCTGACGCAAATGGGCGTGGCCTATATGGGGAGATGCGTAGTGACCCAAGGAATCCAGGTGAAAAGAAATTTTGATTTTCGGACCTACGGTTCAAGAGTTACAGGCCAAAACGTAAAGGGGGCTGTTATAGCGCCACCATGAGGCCGAATGGTGTGATATTTTTTTCAATAATTTGGGACTTAATTATGAATTATCCCTCCAAATCTGATAACTCTAGCTGTTAAGGTTTCTGAGAAAAAAATACTTGAATTTGAGTTTTTTGACTTTTACATGAAAGTGGATGGGGAAATTTAATGCACTAATAAATTAATATCAATTAAACTATTCAACCAATCTCTTAGCCCTATACACGCGCACGATTCCCGTTCAAGACGGTCATTTTGATATATGGCACAACATTAGGGTATAAAAACTGTGGGAGGAGATGCGGTTTGAAAAAAAGTTAATCTATAAAGATGGAAACAAATAAATAAAGTGTATAGAGTACTATAGTCTGGTTGCCCTGTTGGGCAACCACACTAACTAGACGCGTCGCAATTCCGGGGAAATTGCAGAGTGTGGTTGCGCCGACGCGGGTCGCGGGTCGCGGCCGCCGGGACTCGAGGAATACGCCGGGAGGAATAACGTCGGAGGCTGCGCCAATTACATCGTGTCGTCACTCCTGAGATCGCTTGCGTTTCATTTTGAGAGGATTGATCCCCCCAAAAATCATGTTTTTGCATCGAACGGTTACATTTTGCGCATTTGTGGCGCCCCCTATAGGTCAAAGTGGAAATGCTTTTGGGGATTTGTTGAGTAAACCACCCTCGACATGCGATTCAAATCTGGGATCGATTGGACGTTTCGTTCGTGTTTTTTGGCATTCTTTGTAAAACGGGCCCCTCCCGCTAACTTTGGAAGCCAATTACGGACGAACGGTAAGGACTATCAAAATGCCGTTTGGATACCTTTATCGCATGGGTCCATAGATCACGTGTACCGATTTTTGTGAGATTTGGAAAAAAATTGTAGGAAAAGGAGCAAAAAGTGTGTTTTGAAGAAAATTCAAAATGGCGGAAAATCTATCCTGACGCAAATGGGCGTGGCCTATATGGGGAGATGCGTTGTGACCCAAGGAATCCAGGTGAAAAGAAATTTTGATTTTAGGACCTATGGTTCAAGAGTTAAATGGCCAAAACGTAAAGAGGGCTGTTATAGCGCCACCATGAGGCCGAATGGTGTGATATTTTTTTAAATAATTTCGGAGAAAATTATGAACCTCCCCTCCAAATGTGGTAACTGTAGCTCTTACGGTTTCTGAGAAAAAAATACTTGAATTTGATTTTTTTCCACTTTTCCATTAAAGCGGATGGGGGAATTTTAATGCACTAATAAATGAATATCAATTAAACTATTTAACCAATCTCTTAGCCCTATACACGCGCACGATTTCCGATTTAGACGGTCATTTTGACATATGGCACGAGTTTGTGCTGGCAAAACTGTGGGAGGAGTTAAGGTCTGAAGTTTAACATTGATCAGGAACAATGTTAACACTAGACGCGTCGCAATTCCGGGGAAATTGCAGAGTGTGGTTGCGCCGACGCCGGTCCCCCTATGGGTCAAAGTGGAAATGCTTTTGGGAATTTGTTGAGTAAAGCACCCTCGACATGTGATTCAAATTTGGGATTGACCGGACGTTTCGTTCGTGATTTCTGGCATTTTTGGTGAAACGGGCCCCTCCCACTAATTTTGGAAGCCAATTACGGACGAACGGTAAGGACAATCAAAATGCCGTTTGGATATCTTTACCGCATGGGTCCATAGATCATGTGTACCGATTTGTGTGAGATTAGGACAAAATTTTAAGGAAAAGGAGCAAAAAGTGTGTTTTGAAGGAAATTCAAAATGGCGGAAAATCTATCCTGACGCAAATGGGCGTGTCCTATATGGGGAGATGCGTCGGGACCCAAGGAATCCAGGTGAAAAGAAATTTTGATTTTACGAGCTACGGTTCAAGAGTTATAGGCCAAAAGGTAAAGTGGGCTGTTATAGCGCCACCATGTGGCCGATTGGTGTAATTCTTTTTCTAATAATTTTGGACTAAATTATGAACCTCCCTTCCAAATGTGGTAACTCTAGCTCTTACGGTTTCTGAGAAAAAATACTTGAATGGGAGTTTGTGCAATTCCCATTAAAGTGGATGGGGAAATTTAATGCACTAATAAATCAATATCAAAAAATCTATCCTGACGCAAATGGACGTGACCTATATGGGGAGATGCGTCGTGACCCAAGGAATCCAGGTGAAAAGAAATTTTGATTTTCGGACCTACGGTTCAAGAGTTACAGGCCAAAACGTAAAGGGGGCTGTTATAGCGCCACCATGAGGCCGAATGGTGTGATATTTTTTTCAATAATTTCGGACAATATTATGAATTATCCCTCCAAATCTGATAACTCTAGCTTTTACGGTTTCTGAGAAAAAAATACTTGAATTTTAGTTTTTTCACTTTTCCATTAAAGTGGATGGGGACATATAATGGCACTAATAAATTAATATCAATTAAACTATTCAACCAATCTCTTAGCCCTATACACGCGCACGATTCCCGATTTAGACGGTCATTTTGACATATGGCACAACATTGGGGGATAAAAACTGTGGGAGGAGATGCGGTCTGAAAAAAGTTTATCTATAAAGAAAGAAACTAGACGCGTCGCAATTCCGGGGAAATTGCAGAGTGTGGTTGCGCCGACGCCGGCTGCGGGTCGCGGCCGCCGGGACTCGAGGAATACGCCGGGAGGAATAACGTCGGAGGCTGCGCCAATTACATTGTGTCGTCACTCCTGAGATCGCTTGCGTTTCATTTTGAGAGGATTGATCCCCCCAAAAATCATGTTTTTGCATCGAACGGTTACATTTTGCGCATTTGTGTCGCCCCCTATGGGTCAAAGTGGAAATGCTTTTGGGGATTTGTTGAGTAAACCACCCTCGACATGTGATTCAAATCTGGGATCGATTGGACGTTTCGTTCGTGATTTCTGGCATTCTTTGTAAAACGGGCCCCTCCCGCTAACTTTGGAAGCCAATTACGGACGAACGGTAAGGACTATCAAAATGCCATTTGGATATCTTTATCGAATGGGTCCATAGATCATGTGTACCGATTTGTGTGAGATTTGGAAAAAAATTGTAGGAAAAGGAGCAAAAAGTGTGTTTTGAAGAAAATTCAAAATGGCGGAAAATCTATCCTGACGCAAATGGGCGTGGCCTATATGGGGAGATGCGTCGTGACCCAAGGAATCCAGGTGAAAAGAAATTTTGATTGTAGGACCTACGGTTCAAGAGTTACAGGCCAAAACGTCAAGGGGGCTGTTATAGCGCCACCATGAGACCGAATGGTGTGATATTTTTTTAAATAATTTCGGAGAAAATTATGAACCTCCCCTCCAAATGTGGTAACTCTAGCTCTTACGGTTTCTGAGAAAAAAATACTTGAATTTGATTTTTTTCACTTTTCCATTAAAGCGGATGGGGGAAATTTAATGCACTAATAAATTAATATCAATTAAACTATTTAACCAATCTCTTAGCCCTATACACGCGCACGATTCCCGATTTAGACGGTCATTCTGACATATGGCACGAGTGTGTGCTGGCAAAACTGTGGGAGGAGTTAAGGTCTGAAGTTTAACATTGATCAGGAACAATGTTAACACTAGACGCGTCGCAATTCCGGGGAAATTGCAGAGTGTGGTTGCGCCGACGCCGGTCGCGGGTCGAGGCCGCCGGGACTCGAGCAATACGCCGGAGGGATACCGTCGGAGACTGCGCCAATCACATCGTCACGTCACTCCTGAGATCGCTTGCGTTTCATTTTGAAGGGACTGACCCCCCCAAAAATCATGTTTTTGCATCAAACGGTGACATTTTGCGCATTTGTGGCGCCCCCTATGGGTGAAAGTGGAAATGCTTTTGGGGAGTCGTTGAGTAAACCACCCTCGACATGTGATTCAAATCTGGGATCGATTGGACGTTTCGTTCGTGATTTTTGCCATTTTTGGTGAAACGGGTCCCTCCCGCTAACTTTGGAAACAATTTACGGACGAACGGTAAGGACTATCGTAATGCCGTTTGGATAGGTTTATCGCAGGGGTGCATAGATCACGTGAACCGATTTGTGTGAGATTTGGAAAAAAATTGAAGGAAAAGGAGCAAAAAGTGTGTTTTGAAGAAAATTCAAAATGGCGGAAAATCTATCCTGACGCAAATGGGCGTGGCCTATATGGGAAGATGCGTCGTGACCCAAGGAAACCAGGGAAAAAGAAATTTTGCTTTTACGACCTACGGTTCAAGAGTTATAGGCCAAAAGGTAAAGTGGGCTGTTATAGCGCCACCATGTGGCTGACTGGTGTGATTATTTTCTTAATAATTTTGCAAAAAACTATTAACCTCCCCTCCAAATGTGGTAACTGTAGCTCTTACGGTTTCTGAGAAAAAAATACTTGAATGGGAGTTTTTGCAATTCCCATTAAAGTGGATGGGGAAATTTAATGCACTAATAAATCAATATCAAAAAATCTATCCTGACGCAAATGGGCGTGGCCTATATGGGGAGATGCGTCGTGACCCAAGGAATCCAGGGAAAAAGAAATTTTGCTTTTACGACCTACGGTTCAAGAGTTATAGGCCAAAAGGTAAAGTGGGCTGTTATAGCGCCACCATGTGGCCGACTGGTGTGATTATTTTCTTAATAATTTTGCAAAAAACTATTAACCTCCCCTCCAAATGTGGTAACTGTAGCTCTTACGGTTTCTGAGAAAAAAATACTTGAATGGGAGTTTTTGCAATTCCCATTAAAGTGGATGGGGAAATTTAATGCAGAAATAAATCAATATCAAAAAATCTATCCTGACGCAAATGGGCGTGGCCTATATGGGAAGATGCGTCGTGACCCAAGGAAACCAGGGAAAAAGAAATTTTGCTTTTACGACCTACGGTTCAAGAGTTATAGGCCAAAAGGTAAAGTGGGCTGTTATAGCGCCACCATGTGGCTGACTGGTGTGATTATTTTCTTAATAATTTTGCAAAAAACTATTAACCTCCCCTCCAAATGTGGTAACTGTAGCTCTTACGGTTTCTGAGAAAAAAATACTTGAATGGGAGTTTTTGCAATTCCCATTAAAGTGGATGGGGAAATTTAATGCACTAATAAATCAATATCAAAAAATCTATCCTGACGCAAATGGGCGTGGCCTATATGGGGAGATGCGTCGTGACCCAAGGAATCCAGGGAAAAAGAAATTTTGCTTTTACGACCTACGGTTCAAGAGTTATAGGCCAAAAGGTAAAGTGGGCTGTTATAGCGCCACCATGTGGCCGACTGGTGTGATTATTTTCTTAATAATTTTGCAAAAAACTATTAACCTCCCCTCCAAATGTGGTAACTGTAGCTCTTACGGTTTCTGAGAAAAAAATACTTGAATGGGAGTTTTTGCAATTCCCATTAAAGTGGATGGGGAAATTTAATGCAGAAATAAATCAATATCAAAAAATCTATCCTGACGCAAATGGGCGTGGCCTATATGGGGAGATGCGTAGTGACCCAAGGAATCCAGGTGAAAAGAAATTTTGATTTTCGGACCTACGGTTCAAGAGTTACAGGCCAAAACGTAAAGGGGGCTGTTATAGCGCCACCATGAGGCCGAATGGTGTGATTTTTTTTTCAATAATTTCGGACAATATTATGAATTATCCCTCCAAATCTGATAACTCTAGCTCTTACGGTTTCTGAGAAAAAAATACTTGAATGTGAGTTTTGTCACTTTTCCATTAAAGTGGAGGGGGCAAATTTAATGCACTAATAAATCAATATCAATTAAACTACTTAACCAATCTCTTAGCCCTATACACGCGCACGATTCCCGATTTAGACGGTCATTTTGATATATGGCACAACATTAGGGTATAAAAACTGTGGGAGGAGATGCGGTTTGAAAAAAGTTTATCTATAAAGATGGAAACTGTATAGAGTACTATAGTCTGGTTGCCCTGTTGGGCAACCACACTAACTAGACGCGTCGCAATTCCGGGGAAATTGCAGAGTGTGGTTGCGCCGACGCGGGTCGCGGGTCGCGGCCGCCGGGACTCGAGGAATACGCCGGGAGGAATACCGTTGGAGGCTGCGCCAATTACATCGTCACGTCTCTCATGAGATCGCTTGCGTTTCATTTTGAGAGGATGGATCCACCCCAAAATAATGTTTTTGCATCAAACGGTTATATTTTGCGCATTTGTGGCGCCCCCTATGGGTCAAAGTGGAAATGCTTTTGGGAATTTGTTGAGTTGGGCCCAGAGATTATGTGTACCGATTTGTGTGAAATTTGGGCAAAATATGTGGGAGGAAGAGCTAAAAGTGTGTTTTGAAGAAAATTCAAAATGGCGGAAAATCTATCCTGACGCAAATGGGCGTGGCCTATATGGGAAGATGCGTCGTGACCCAAGGAATCCAGGGAAAAAAAAATTTGGATTTTACGACCTACGGTTCAAGAGTTATAGGCCAAAAGGTAAAGTGGGCTGTTATAGCGCCACCATGTGGCCGACTGGTGTGATTCTTTTCATAATAATTTCGCCAAAAACTATTAACCTCCCCTCCAAATCTTGTAACTGTAGCCCTTACGGTTTCCGAGAAAAAAATACTTGAATGGGAGTTTTTGCAATTCCCATTAAAGTGGATGGGGAAATTTAATGCAGAAATAAATCAATATCAAAAAATCTATCCTGACGCAAATGGGCGTGGCCTATATGGGGATATGCGTAGTGACCCAAGGAATCCAGGTGAAAAGAAATTTTGATTTTCGGACCTACGGTTCAAGAGTTACAGGCCAAAACGTAAAGGGGGCTGTTATAGCGCCACCATGAGGCCGAATGGTGTGATATTTTTTTCAATAATTTCGGACAATATTATGAATTATCCCTCCAATTCTGATAACTCTAGCTCTTACGGTTTCTGAGAAAAAAATACTTGAATTTGAGTTTTTTCACTTTTCCATTAAAGCGGATGGGGACATTTAATGCACTAATAAATCAATATCAATTAAACTATTTAACCAATCTCTTAGCCCTATACACGCGCACGATTCCCGATTTAGACGGTCATTTTGATATATGGCACGACATTGGGGGATAAAAACTGTGGGAGGAGATGCGCTCTAAAGTATTGTTTATCTATAAATAAAGAAATAAAGTGTGTAGAGTACTATAGTCTGGTTGCCCTGTTGGGCAACCACACTAATAAAGTGTATAGAGTACAATAGTCTGGTTGCCCTGTTGGGCAACCACACTAATAATAGCATTTAAAGGTATAATTCACTTGTGAACTCTGTTCCTCTCTCCTCTTCTGTATGAACGCCTGGGTTCTGCAGCATCACGTGTTTTCCACACTGTTGAGGAAGCTTGAAGTCCAAGAATGTCACTATTTATAGAATATATCTTCTACCGTCTGCATTGTATGTCTTTGTGTCAATAAACACATTGAAACTTGAAAGGGTGCTGTAGCTTTATGGAAAAGCACAAACTGTTTTATTTGATCAATCGATTACTGACAATAATTAGCAGATGAAAAACACAAACAGAACATAACAGGAACACTGTTTGATCACTGAAATCAAGTCCAAAGGTACATGATTAATATCCCATACAAATTGATTGGCCACATGTTGGCGCTATAACAGCCCACTTTTTACACTACACCAGTGATTCTCAACCCACTGATGGGCTGTGAGAGTATTGCAAGTGGGTCCACAAATAATTGGCAATTTTAATGATAATATGAACATTTATATCAAAACAAATAATGTTTTTTATAAAATGACAGGTATTGTTTTCTTTAAAACCTTAAAATGTGTTTTCATAATGATACTGATAAATAAGAACTTAATTATACTATGTTGCAGGGCTGTGCAAACACCACTGGAGAGGCAGGTGCTCAAAGGTCACAAAGGTCACATCAAACTATATTTTAGAACACCGGCTTACACAAGCATCAAGCGTCTATCTAGACTAGAGTCTGAATTTGTAACTTTTAGATGTCTCTTAAATGAATGCCCTACTTGATCATACTACTGTACATAGTGTCACGCAAAAGTAGCAGATCTGCAAGCTTAAAACGTGTCCCATCGCAATGTGTTTTGAGGTTGTAGATCTACTAGTAATTAATTAATTAATATTATTTTTCATTTGAATCCTGAAAAGTAACAGTTTCGGACGTGTGAGTTTTCCGGGAGGCATGCGTTAATCCGACAGACCTTTTCTCCGACTATGTGGCATCCGCGTGCGGTTAGGGTTAGGGTGCGGGTTTGGTTCGGGTTTAGTATTGGAAACGTCGGAGCGCTGCGCTGTTGGAGGAATGCGCTGTCGGACTAACGTACTGCACCCGAGTTTTCCACCCGACAAGCAAGCAAGCCAACAGGCCAACAGGGACCAATCAAACTAAGCAAATAAAAGCAACATCTCAGAATGTTGTAATGTTTTTAGGCAATAAAGTATTAATTTAGAAGGAGAACATGTGCACTGTAACAGAGGGAACAGCTACTGAGCAAGTGGACAGTTTTCTTACTTTGATGGTGATGAAGTTTAACCGATTGGAGTTGATTGTAATGACAGTAGAGTGAGTTTCAGAGATCATATGGAGATGAGGAGCAAACTGAAGGAGTGAGGCTCCTTTCAGTTTAACATAACAACAGAGACCACTGGTGCTACCAGGAACAAGAGGCTAATAGCACTGCTTGTAGCCCTGCCTGTAGCACTAACAGTAGTGCTTGTAGCACTAACAATAGGGCTTGTAGCACTTGTAGCATTAACAGCCATGCTTGTAGGAATGCTTGCGGCGCTTGTATCAATGACAGCAGTGGGTGTAGCATCTGTACCAGTAACGGCGGTGGTTGTAGCATCTGTAGCAGTAACAGCAGTGGTTGCAGCACTTGTGGCAATAACAGCACTGCTTGCATCGCCGTTGCACAAGTCACCTTCACAGCAGCTTGCTTCAGTGTTCATGACTCCGGGTATGATGGCACTTGACACGCACATGCCCTTTGAGGCACAGCCTTTTGCGTTGATATCTTTGCCTCCCATTACCCCTGTGAACACACACACACACAAAAAAACATATTACTCTCTCAATTGAATGCTCCAAAATCATTGATCACTGTTCTGAGCTGCAGAATGTGAAATATTTGGGTAAACAGGAGAGGCAGGCGTATAAATTCATAAGCTTGTTACCTTTTCCTGAGAGGCAGCGATCCTCATCACCAGTACATGGTAGAATGTGGGAGCAGTCGTCACCTTGGCAAGTGTAGCACTTCTTACCGTTGGGAGAAGGGTTGACAGGAGCTGTAAGGGTTACATTTATAACAAGTTTATTGATGATGTGTTCAAAACTGAACCTCATGTACAACAAAACAACAAGTTTATTGTAGTTATCTCCGCCAGGCCGAAAGGCCGGGAGGTGGAGATAATTTTTTTGCCCCTGTCCCTCCATCCCTCTCTCCGTTTGTGGACAGTTCATCTCGGACACCGCATACATTTGTACACTGTTAGAGTTAAAATAGCACTGAGGATTTTACAGTGTAGATTAGGGTCCCAGAGATAAAAACAATTTAAAATCAACTGGCTGTCAGTGGCAATTTTCAACTTCCAACTACAATTTAGGCAATTAGGGGGCTCTTAATCCCGAGCGATTTATAGTAAGTAAGGAAAACACGAGGTAATACATCAAATGCACAGAGAAAAAAAAAACAATAATATGTACATTGCAACTATACAATAGGATGCCAGGTCAACAAATTAACCTGGCGTCTGTCTACATAACATGCTATCTAAATTACATTTTAACAACTCATTCACTGCCAATGACGTCTTTTGACGGCTGTAAATCGAGTGCCCACTCTGCCAATTACGTCTTTTGTCAAAAAAAAAAAAAAAAAAAAAAACGTTTTAATTTTGTATTATTTATTTTTTATTTTTTCACACAGAACCAGGAGATAACGCGATCCAAGATTTACTACTATGTATTTTTTGCGAAACATATTTCTATGTTTCTATACTATTTTCGACTGGGTATAAAAAGCGAAGGGGAGGTCGCGATGACATTTTTTTTTTCAAGCAGCACAGTGAAACCCTCCGTGATTCATACTGGAGATAAATATTCTGTGAGTGTGTGACTACTTGAAAAGGTAAGAAAATCGCAAAATCGCTGGCAGTCTGGGCTTTTTGGGCTATTTAGTGAATGGCAGTGAATGATTAACCTTTGCATAAGCCTGCAAGGTTGTCAAGGTTATGGCAATACAGATACTTACGTGTGGGGTATTGGACATTGCAGAGGTCAGTGGTGCAGCACTCGCTTAACATGGTGAATCCAATGGTCACTGAGCCAGTAATACACAGGTCAGTGCAGTGTTTTGTTTTAACGTCCATTTTCATGTCACCTGAAAACAAACAAGATATTAGTCTTGCATAATGTTCATGGCTTGCATGTCATATTCCTTGTGCTTTATTAATTTGACAGTGTTCTATTCTATCCACAAGGGGGCGCTTAGAAACATGTTTGGGTACAATGTTAAATTGGCATTTTTATTTCTTGATGCTTCAACATTTGACATTTAAGGCCTAATATTTCTACAATTGCTACAAATTGCTACAAAACCCATTGTTAGCCAGTCATTGTGGGCATAAACAAGAATTTGAAGGGTACATTTAGGTCTATATGATACATTTTGGGGGAAAATGTCAATTTAACATTGAGGTGCCCACAATGTTTCAGTGCCCACTCTTTCAGTTAGCCACAGGGGAGGCAGGCTAGAGAACACCACAGAGAGCTCCGGATATGGCTACGTTATCAGTGACACATACCAGCGAGTGGAAAAAGTTCAATTAAAAACTGTCTCTGGAGTTATGAAGCCCTGCTTTACTGTTGAGGGATTTTTTAAAGAATTTGCTAAAATAAACACACAGAGGTTATAACTGTATCACATACCCACATATGACATGATTGTTACTGCTCCACATTTGTCAGATCCAGGACATGGTTTCTGTGTCTCAGTGCAGGTTCCCGTTGGTCCAGGGATGCACTCATAACATTTTAATGCATGGCCTGAGACAACAATTAGGAGACAGGTTACAATTAATTGACCACCATGCATGTGTCTGATCTATCAAACAAACCACTCCACGTTTATACATAGAGTTCTCTTTAGGACATTTGACTTGTTAAAATAAAACTTTATAATAACAGACAAGCAGCAACAACCACAACATTAAACTACTGAGAATGAACACATTTAGGCTATATTAAACCATCTTCATTTTATTTAATCAAAAAGTCTCCTCTCCTCTCCTCTCCTCTCCTCTCCTCTCCTCTCCTCTCCTCTCCTCTCCTCTCCTCTCCTCTCCTCTCCTCTCCTCTCCTCTCCTCTCCTCTCAGATGTCAGATATTATGGACATGAACACTGTTGTCAAGAGGAGAGCTTTGAAAACACGTCTCTTCTCTACTCTCTGATTAGCACCGAGGATTTTACAGTGTAGATTGGAGTCCCAAAGATAAAAAAAAGAAAGGTCCCATTTGTACACTGTCAGAGTCACAGACGTGTAAGGGTCCATTTGGACCCCTGGTGGGCCCCGGACCAGATGTTTAGAAACCGTGAGATGGTCCAACTATAAAGATGTGTTCCAGATAATGCTGTACAGAGTGCTGCATTCTGCTGCCCCCTAGCTGCAGAGAACCACATCTACAACTCTGATGGTTATAATAACAGTGGGGTCAGGTCACAATGGTCACAGGATATATATATATTGCATAAACCTAAACTGAGAACATTTGTTATGATAAAAAGCTGTTCTGCTAGTGAAAAGTATGTTTGTGCTCCATTATCCAAAAGACAAAGATCTCTATTTGATCAACTCCGTTCTGGGATCTTGCCCCTGCACCTTGAGACTGGTTGGTATAGAGGAGTAATAGAAGAAGAGCGGATTTTTACTTATTGTGACATAAATGATATTCAGAATGAGTTCCATTTTATTTTCTACTGCCCCTTATGTCATGAGCTACGTAAAAAACATGTTTAACAGGTGTAAAAACCTAGATTTGATATGGTTAAGTGACGCAGAGAGACTTGTATGGATTTTTGAACATAAGATATTTGCAATATTAGAAAAAGCATGGTACAAACGGACAAAGAAAACATATATGTGATGTATACTTATTTTTTGTTTTTGGGTATTGACCAAATATTTTCTTTTTTACTTGTGCAGTTTCTGTTTCCAGGAAGTTAATGTGATATTGTTTTTTTTTTGTTTTTGGTGTCTTATAATCCTGTAAGGGATAGGTCTTATGACAAGACACGAAAAAAACCCAATAATAAAATCATTCCAGTCAGCCAGACAGCTCTTATAGAGGCAAAAGAATAATGAAGATAATTCTGTGTATATTGACCTGGGCATCTGTGTATGGTGTCTGTGTTTTAATCGCTGCACAAACAAATAAAAGTTCAGAGAGGAACATAAAATAAAGTAATTTGAAATTGAAGAGTGTTCCTGTTATTTGACATGTTCTGTGTTCTGTTCCTTTTTCCTCTATTCCCTTTTTTAACTTTTCCTGTAACTGCAATGTTCAGAGCTGCACACATATACAGTACAATTCAGTGGTTCTCAAAGTGGGGTCCGGGGACCCCCAGGGGCCCTTGGGGGGGGGTTCCAGGGGGTCCCCAGCAAAGTTAGTTAATATAGCGTCACAATCATTTTCACCACTTTAACCATATTTTATACTTTAACTATTAAAAAATTGCAGATCTAAAGCTCACACACAGAAAATGTGTGCAAATCTTTGAATATATAAATGTTTTTAAGTGAAAATGTTTAACTCAAATCTTTGCTTCTGGAGGTCCCTGGCACAACACATTTTATTTTAGAGATGGGGATCCGCAGCCAAATACATATCATCAATACATTGTACATTTTTCATTGTATATTTTTTATTATAAATAATAAAATTGTTTGTTTTTATTATAAACAAAAATATACTGCTCATCGGTTAATATTTGGGACCTCGCTGCGCAGCCGGAGGGGAAAAAAAAATCGGCGAGCAGCATTTGGCCGGGCACCTTACGGCCACTCTATCTGGGATTCCCGGGCTGAATTAGGGGCCCAGCACCTCCCTGAGCAGGTTGGCTCTGGAGAGCCATCTGATCTACTTCACACTCGACTCAACACTGTTCTGTCCTGAGTCCTCAATAAAACACCCAGCAAGTGCTAAATCAATTAAATGAAGGATAAATAAAATAAAATAAAATAAACACTAACACCCAAACGATAGAAACATTAATAAAACAGATGTACCTGTTGGTAGGAGCATAAGCCCAAGGATGAGTGTGATCAGATGCATTGTGTTGAACAGAGAGGTTCAAATGAAACATTGAACACAGTTACAGCTTCTAATAAGCGGCCGAGCAGAAGGCCTGGTCGCCCATGGTACAAAGCTTGGTCATACAGGGAAGCAATAATAAGATACAGCTCAGTATGGATGTTACTAGAAGCTCCTCCCACTCTGCCATCCTTCGCCATCAGTGCCAGCAGTGAGTCATGTAACACACAACTTCCTGTTCGCAAATACATGTAGTTGCAAGGAGTTGCATGTTGAGAATCATTGGGCTGGAGTGTGGAGTGTGGACTGACCTTTAGTTACAACAACGTTGATCAAACAGTGATGTTTTGTGTTTTATGTGTATGATATTTTATATTTTGAAGGTAAATGTAGCCTAGTTTGAAAACACTAAAACACTTGAGTTCAAAACCCATGATTGGGTGTTTTAATACAGCCACAATCACAAACTGATGCAACAATGAACATGATGTGACACCAAACAATGACCCGACAAGGACTGACTGGGGAACAATAATATACACATGAGGGCAGATTACACATGAGAAATATGAACATATAACCATGGAAGCTAGAACATGAACACAAAATAGAAATACAACACCTAGACAGGAATGACTACAGGCAAAGTCTGTCACTGTGACACCTTAACCCTAACCTCACAGGTAAGTATTTCTAAATTTAACCTCGAAACCACGCCCACCTGGGCAAAACAGCGGGAAAAGAGAGAGTCCCACGGTGGTAAGTTCTTGGTTTACCTGTGATCCTAGATTACTGAGGCACTACACTGTCTCTATGCATTTGATGTGTGTGTTTACCTTGCTTACTGTAAGTCGCTCTGGATAAAGTGTGTGCGTGTCTGCTAAATGCTTAAATTGTAAATTGTAAATCACATTCCTTAACCTTGTTCAGACTGCATAAAACCAATACCACTCCAATCTGAAATCTCGGAAATGAGATTTGGGCTGCCAAACTCTGAGAGTGTAGAAATGGAACGAAATGGACCATTCCATTTGTACACTCTCAGAGTTATGGGGTCATTGAAATTAAAAAGTTTGAGAACTGCGCTACACCAAAAGGAACAGAGCCTTAATTAGTATAATTGCCAATTATACTAATTAAGGCTCTATTCCATTTGGTAAGAAGTAAGGAATTTCTTTCCAATATACTTGCTACGCATAGAGCATATCTGCATCTAGCCTGAAGGTACAGAGAGTTCTGTCACTAGTAAATAAATACAGATATAATAGTTCATATGGCAGAGCATTAATGTGCTATGTTCACTGATTGGTCCGTCGACAAACCTAGAAGGTACAAACTAGACCTACAGTAAGCACAAGCTTCCTGTATTCTATCTTTACATCAACCACAGACACCATGTGCAACAGTCACTGACAGCCTTACACCAGCGCATCCATTTCACCTTTAAAGGAACACTTCACCAGTTTTCAACCTTATCTTCATATAATTGTTCTTCACTATTAGTTAGTATTAAAATGCTCATTATTCGATGGCACCATTTCTGTCTACTCACTCTGTGTCTCAGAGGGCTGTGGACAGTTCAGAAACCTGCTTTTCAACCTGCGGTCATTTCCGGTGATAAGCTTAGACTTTTTACAGGGACCAGTGCAGCCACCTGTAGGTGCCCTTTTAGAGCGGTTTTGAAGGAGGGTAAAGAGTCACACTTTTGTAAGCCTGTTAGCAGGGCATTACACATTTTGGAGGCAGAGCAGTAGAACAAATGTGTTATTATTATCATACCAGATCTTATTACTGTATATATTAAGGAAACCTCTGTCTGTCCGTCAGTCACACTCTCTGTTCTGCATGGTTCTCCTCAGTGGGTTGAGCAATTGCTCTGTTCTGTCAGGACAACTCATGAATGGATAAAGATAACTTATGAAGGATACAATATTTTTATTGAATATACAATTAGCAATATATTTATCATGGTTTGGCGATGAATTGGATCTGCCTCTTAGGTACTCTGATAAAACACATCTCCCAACCATATAGGGACTATCCCCCGTACATAAACAGCAGATCCAAAACGACAGGTGGTAGCTTGGGTGGAGGGTGAGCAGCAATTTTAGCAAGGCAGCAATGACAGTAGCAGCAGCAACAACATGAGCAGCAGCAAAAGCAAGTAGGGGCCTATTTCACGAAAGCAGAATTAGGGGCTTATCCATGACTAGATTTCACGAAAGAAAGTTGACGCAACCCTACCTTAGTTACCATGGCAATTTAGCTGTGAAGTTAGCCTGGTCCGGACCAGGCTAACGATCAGCCAAGCTTAATTAATCCAGTGCCTTGTTCTTCAAGTTTTGTGATCTAGCTGTTAGTCCAATGACTCCAATCTTAAACCAATGACTTTTTCCACAGTTAATTCAACACGTATGTTTGTAAATGGACTCATCTTAATGACCCTGCATTCAAATAAAATGAAATAAATACAATAAGATATAATCAATTTAATTATATTACCGAAAGAGTGTGTGACCATGAATCATAATTGTTTCACCATGACTCATGTGATGTCATTGTCACTCTGTTAACACTATAGTTCATATTGTAGATGTTTGATAATATATTCGGGGTTTTTTAGATTATAAAAAATGTCTGACATACATAGGCTACATGTCGGGGACGGGGGTCACCGTTACCCGCGGCAGTAACGGGGGTTCGGCCACCAAAGGGTATAGCCTACGTTTTTTTCGGGCTTGTAGATCTTCGATTTTCCGCATAAGAATTTAATAAGTGTGGGAAAACTCATTCTTTTTCAGATTGACTGCTTAAAGGGCAATCTGGTCAAAAATAATTTCTCCATTGACTGATTGATTGATTGATTGATGCACTTTACTTAGTAAGACATGGCATGACATATACATATATATAAGTATATGTACATATAACGCAACGGGGACCCCCCCCGTTACTGCCGTGGGTAACGGCGACCCCGTTACCGCAACGGGGACCCCCCGTTATCATCGCGGGTAACGGCGACCCCAGTCACCGCAACGGGGACCCGCCCCCCTTATCGCCGCGGGTAACGGCGACCCCAAAAGAATTGGCATTTTTAATGATAATATAAAATCTACATCAAAACAAATAATGTTTTTTATAAAATGACAGGTATTGTTTTCTTTAAAACCTTAAAATGTGTTTCATAATGATACTGATAAATAAGAACTTAATTATACTACGTTGCAGGGCTGTGCAGACACCACTGTCTGTCTGTCTGTCTGTCTGTCTGTCTGTCTGTCTCTGTCAGAAGGAAGCGAACAAAAATACGTTTTACTCTTATGTACCTGCACACAAGATGTAACAATAAAGCACAACCTTGAACATTGTCTGTCTGTCTGTCCGTCCGTCCGTCCGTCCGTCCGTCCGTCCGTCTAGACTAGAGTCTGAATTTTAAATCTATATACAGTGTGAGAACATTACAGGCGACAGTAAAGAAGACTACAAACGTTTAGGTCCATGCGGGACTGTACTTTCCTCAATGCAAACTGCAGTCAAATGAGCAAAACCAATTTAGATAAAGCGTGATTTAGAAAACACAGGACATGATGTTAAAGATTCAACTTATAGTTTTCTCTTAAATTAATTCCCTACTTGATCATACTGCATAGTGTCACACAAAAGTAGCAAAAGTAGCAGATCTACAAGCTTAAAATGTATCCCATCGCAATGTGTTTTGAACTTGTAGATCTACTATTTTTTCATTTGAATCCTGAAAATTAAAAGTTTCGGATATGTGAGTTTTCCACCCGACAGCAGGCCAACAGACCAATAGGGATCAATCAAACTAAGCAAATAAAGCCAACATCTCAGAATAATGTAACAAGTTAAGTAACAAGTAGTAATTTAGATGGACATGACTGGTCACATTTGAGTGCAGTGTAACAGAGGGAACAGCTACTGAGCAAGTGGACAGATTTCATACTTTGATGGTGATGAAGTTTAACCGACACTCGTCAAATTGGAGTTGATTGTAATGACAGTAGAGTGAGTTTCAGAGATCATACAGAGATGAGGAGCAAACTGAAGCAGTGAGACTCCTTTCAGTTGAACACAACAACAGAGACCACTGGTGCTACCAGGAATAAGAGGCTAACAGCACTGCTTGTAGCCCTGCTTGTAGGAATGCTTGCGGCGCTTGTATCAATGACAGCAGTAATTGTAGCATCTGTAGCAGTAACAGCAGTGGTTGTAGCATCTGTAGCAGTAGCAGCAGTGGTTGTAGCATCTGTAGCAGTAGCAGCAGTGGTTGCAGCACTTGTGGCAATAACAACGCTGCTTGCGTCGCCGTTGCACAAGTCACCTTCACAGCAGCTTAAATCAACAACAGTGTTCACGAATTCAGGTATGATGACACTTGACACGCACATGCCCTTTGAGGCACAGCCCTTTACGTTGATATCTTTGCCTCCCATTACCCCTGTGAACACACACACAAATAAAACACATTAAGCTCCTCACACACCGGAGGCGTTTTTTTCATGCGAATAATACGTTTTTTTTAAAAACCTTATAAAGTCAATGCAAGCTTCCATGGAGCGAAAAAGCGAAGTGAAAAAGCGTCTTTTAATTATTCGGGACGAGTCCGAATTTTGCGTATATTCGCATAATCGCCGGTGTGTAATGACCTTTACTCTCTCAATTTAATAAAGTCTAGAAAAATCATTGATCATTGTTCTGAGCAGCAGAATGTGAAATATGTGGGTAAACAGGAGAGACAGTCGTAGAAACTCTTAAAGGACAACTTTGTTTTTTTACAACAAGGGTTATTTTATCAGTTTGTAATGATAATCATTAAAAGATGAGTGTTAAAAAAAATCGTGTATTCTATCGTTTTTTTAATGATTTAGTGATTTTTAACTGGGGGGTAGGGGCATTTGATCCATTGATAAACAGTCATGAACGCAGCCTCTGATTTCCGTGAAACTTTGTACGCACATCCCCGCTAGGCCAAGAAAGAAATGGCTCTTTTGGCATTTTTCAAATCAGCCTCATGGTGGCGCTGTAACAGGCAGATTCACATTTTGGCCTATTTATAGGCCTATTTATTTATTCACTCATCTTTTAATTATTATCATTACAAACTAATACAATAACCAAAGTTATCCTTTAAGCTTGTTACCTTTTCCTGAGAGGCAGCGATCCTCATCACCAGTACATGGTAGAATGTGGGAGCAGTCGTCACCATGGCAAGTGTAGCACTTCTTACCGTTGGGAGAAGGGTTGACAGGAGCTGTAAGGGTTACATTTATAACATGTTTATTGATGATGTCTTCAAAACTGAACCTCATGTACAACAAAACAACATGTTTATAGTAGTTATCTCCGCCAGGCCGAAAGGCCGGGAGGTAGAGATTATGTTTTCGCCCCTGTCCCTCCATTCCTTTGTCCGTTTGTGGACAGTTCATCTCGGACACCGCTTGCATTTGTACACTGTTAGAGTTAAAATAGCACTGAGGATTTTACAGTGTAGATTAGGGTCCCAGAGATAAAAAACGATTTTAAATCAACTGGCTGTAAGTGGCAATTTCAATTTCCAATTACAATTTAGGCAATTAGCAGATGCTCTTAATATTACCGCCAAGCCCGTAGTCCTACGGGCCGTTAAATCCAACCGTTAACCGCCAATCCCGTAGTCCTACGGTGCGGGTGTTTTCCCATGTTAAATCGTGCAGGTGCAGATTCCGGATTTTTTTTGCACTTCCGGTTTCGAAGGGGGCGGACCGGAAAAGAAATAATACTGTTTCCGGTTTTTGTCCCGCCTCCGTTTCCTGTCTAGCGATCAACTTTGGAAGCCATTATCTCGGTTTGTTGTTTTGCTCTCCGCATCCCCCATTGTAACGTTTTGCTCTCGTTCTCCAAAATGGCTGGTCGGATCGCGTCGCCGTCTTCGGCGTTTTGTAATGTCGGATCCCGTGTTTGTGTCGAACCAAATGAACGCGGATTTTAAACGGATTTAGCGGGGCCTATGACGGAATCAAAAAAACAAAAAAGGTAAGAAAAAGCTTGGCACTACGATGGACGTTCTGAGATTAGCCGTTGGCGGGGGATGTGTTAATCCAGAGGGATGTATAGTAAGCAAGGAAAACACGAGGTAAAAAAATAATATAATCTGTACATCGAAACTATACAATAGGATGCCAGGTCTACAAATTAACCTAGCGTCTGTCTACATAACATGCTATCTAAATTACATTTTAACGACTCATTCACTGCCAATGACGTCTTTTGACGGCTGCATGTAAATCGAGTGCCCGCATCGCCAATGACGTCTTTTGACGTCTCAATTAAGAAATAAAACGTTTTAATTTTGTTTTTGTTTTTTTTTTGTTTTTCACACAGAACCAGGAGATAACGCGATCCAAAGATTTACTACTATGTGTTTTTGGCGAAACATGCTATTTTCAATTGGGTATAAAAAGCGAAGGGGAGGTCGCAATGACATTCTTTTTTTTCATGGAAGCACAGTGAAACCCTCCGTGATTAACAATCAGGGGATCGATCATACTGGAGATAAATATTCTGTGACTGCTTGATAAGATAAGAAAATTGCTAAATCGCTGGCAGTCTGGGCTTTTTGGTTACTTTTTATATGATATTACTTCTGGGTAAAGCATAAACTGAAGTTGAAATGATTAAAGTCTTGATAACTATGACTTGTGTGGCCAACAAAGAGAAACGTCATTTGGAGAAAATATTCAGTCTTAAAGTAACTGCTGTCTTTGTTGACTCATTGTATTTTAACTGCTGTTTACAATCAGGAATTTATAATGTGTGTGGACTTATTCTAAAGCTTGAGAGATGTTGAACAAGAATTATCAAACAGGTTATATTTTGAAATAGTGCGTCTAAGTATGATTGATAACTTGTATTATGTCATGTAGGGAATACATGCTAAAATGTGTTTCACCAGGATGTTGGCGGGGCTCGTCACGAAACTCCAGTACGCTGTTTGTGTGTGAGATTGGCAAAACAGGGATTAGAGGTGGGCTTAATTACCTGTCCCCTCCCCTTGTGAGCAGGAGATAAACAGTGTATAAAGTAATGTGCTTGCCATGTGAATGTGTGCGTTGCTGATCCTGCCATCATGGGCAACCGCCATGGCTCGGGTTGAATAAAAATATGCCCTGACTTTCTCCTTGAACCTCTCCCAGGAAACTAAGTATAGCCGCTCTTAGACCATAGAATATATGCAAGGTCATCAAGGTTATGGCAATACAGATACTTACGTGTGGGATATTGGACATTGCAGAGGTCAGTGGTGCAGCACTCGCTTAACAGGGTGAATCCAACGGTCAATGAGCCAGTCATACACAGGTCAGTGCAGTGCTTTATTTTAACGTCCATTTTCATGTCACCTGAAAACAAATGAGATATTAGTCTTGTATAATGTTCATGGCTTGTGCTTCATTAATTCGACAGTGTTCTATTATATCCACAAGGGGGCGCTTAGAAACATGTTTGGGTACAATGTTAAATTGGCATTTGTATTTCTTGATGCTTGAACATTGACATTCAAGGCCTAATATTTCTACAATTGCTACAAATTGCTACAAAACCTGTGACTAGCCAGTCATTGTGGGCATAAACAAGAATTTGAAGGGTACATTACTACATTTACTGATATTAATGATACATTTTTGGGGGAAAATGTCAATTTAACATTGAGGTGCCCACAATGTTTAGGTGCCCACTCTTCCGGTTACCCAAAGAGGAGGCAGGCTAGAAAACACCACAGAGTAAGAGAGGTTATAACTGTATCACATACCCACATATGACTTGAATGTTACTGCTCCACATTTTTCAGATCGGCATTGTTTCTGTCTGTCAGTGCAGGCTCCTCTTTGTCCTCCAGGGGTGCACTCATAACATTTTAATCCATGGCCTGAGACAACAATTAATTAGAAGACACTCAGGTTACAATGAATTGACCACCATGCATGTGTCTGATCTATCAAACCAAACCACTCCAAGTTAATACATAGAGTTCTCATTATCATTTGACTTGTTAAAATACAACTTAAAAAACAGATAAGCACCAACAACCACAACATTAAACTACTGACATAGTAAGTCGAGGAAATGAACAAGGCTATATCCCACCATCTCTATTATAATAAAAAAGTCTTAAAATCTCTCTCCTCTCCTCTCCTCTCCTCTCCTCTCCTCTCCTCTCCTCTCCTCTCCTACCACCTGTGAGTGAATGTCTAGACTCTACACAAGGGTATTTAACACGGGGTCCCTGACCCCTAGACTAGAGGGTCCTCAGTCACTCCATGCTGCACAGGGAGTCACTTGTTGTCTAAGTCAAATTGTCAAATTATTGGTGAATTGTCAGATATTATGGACATGAACACTGTTGTCAAGAGGAGAGCTTTGAAAACACGTCTCTTCTCTACTCTCTGATTACAGGTCTGTAACTCCTCAGAGTTCAATTAGCACCGAGGATTTTACAGAAAAGAAAATTGTCCATTTGGACCCCTGGTGGGCCCCGGACCAGATGTTTAGAAACCGTGAGCTGATCCAACTAGAAAGATGTGTTCCAGATAATGCTGTAGGCCTACCTAGTGCTGCATTCTGCTGCCCCCTAGCTGCAGAGAACCACATCTACAACTCTGATGGTTATAATAACAGTGGGTCAGGTCACAATGGTCACAGGATATATATATATATTGCATAAACCAAAACTGAGAACATTTGTTATGGTAAAAAGCTGTTCTGCTAGTGAAAAGTATGTTTGTGCTCCATTATCCAAAAGACAAAGATCTCTATTTGACCAACTCCGTTCTGGGATCTGGCCCAGAACGGAATGATATTGATATTGAGAATGAGTTTCATTTTATTCTACTGCCCCTTCTATCATGAGCTAGATAATTATTTAATAGGTGTAAAAACCTAGATTTGATATGGTTAAGTGACGCAGAGAGACTTGTATGGACTTTTGAACATAAGACATTCGCACTTGCAAAAATGCCTTGCAAAAATGCCTCAAAAAATGCAGTTCGCTGGGCTCATTTAAAATGGCCTTAAAAACTCACCTTTCTGGAGGCAGAAAGAGGAGGTAATACCATTTTCCCGTTAGACAGACGACCCCCCCCACCCCATTTTTTGTACATAATGTTTTTTGTTCTTTTTAATGCATTTTTTTTTTTGTACATATAGTATTATTTTCTCTGTATTTTGTGTTAATATTTGAACTGTTTGGCTGCTATACAGTATGTCTATGAACTGAATACCAAGGACCTCAATGGAAACAAGACCGCAAGGAGCTTTTTGGACGGACCTTTTAGACAAAGTATTATAAATGTAATTGTTATGTTTACATTTTTTGCCTAATAAAATATTCAATCAATCAATCAATGCAGAAATATTTAGAAAAAGCATGGGACAAACGGACAAAGAAAACATATACGTGATGTATATATATTTTTTGTTTTTTGGGTATTAACCAAATATTTTCTTTTTTTACTTGTGCAGTTTCTGTTTCCAGGAAGTGAATGTGCTATTGTTTATTTATCTTTTTGGTGTCTTATAATCCTGTAAGGGATATAGGTCTTATGAAAAGACACAAAGAAAAAATTCATTCAAGTCAGCCAGACAACTCTTCATGGAGGTATAGAATAATGAAGATAATTCTTTGTATTGACCTGGGCATCTGTGTATGGTGTCTGTGTGTTGTTTTTAAATGACTGCACAAACAAATAAAAGTTCAGAGAGGAACATAAAATAAAGTCATTTGAAGTTGAAGAGCGTTCTTGTTATTTGACATGTTCTGTGTTCTGTTCCTTTTTCCTCTATTCCCTCTTCTAACTTTTCCTGTAACTGCAATGTTCAGAGCTGCACACATATACAGTACAATGCAGTGGTTCTCAAAATGGGGTCTGGGGACCCCCAGGGGTCCTTGGGGGGGGTTACAGGGGGTCCCCAGCAAAGTTAGTTAATATAGCGTCACAATCATTTTAATCACTTAAACCATATTTTATACTTTAACTATTAAAAAAAATGCAGATCTACAAGCTCACAACTTGTAGATATGCATTTTGTTAAGAATCTTGAAAATGTGTGCAAATCTTTGATATATACATTAGTGAAAAACTAAAAATAACTCAGATCTTTGCTTCTGGAGGTCCCTGGGACAACATCTTTTAGAGATGGGGGTCCGTAGCCAAATACACATCATTTTGGGGGTCCATGAAAAGGTTTGAGAGCCACTGTCAGTCAAGAGAGTCAAGTCATCTGTGTATGGTGTCTGTGTGTTGTTTTTAAATGACTGCACAAACAAATAAAAGTTCAGAGAGGAACATAAAATAAAGTCATTTGAAGTTGAAGAGCGTTCTTGTTATTTGACATGTTCTGTGTTCTGTTCCTTTTTCCTCTATTCCCTCTTCTAACTTTTCCTGTAACTGCAATGTTCAGAGCTGCACACATATACAGTACAATGCAGTGGTTCTCAAAATGGGGTCTGGGGACCCCCAGGGGTCCTTGGGGGGGTTACAGGGGGTCCCCAGCAAAGTTAGTTAATATAGCGTCACAATCATTTTAATCACTTAAACCATATTTTATACTTTAACTATTAAAAAAAAATGCAGATCTACAAGCTCACAACTTGTAGATATGCATTTTGTTAAGAATCTTGAAAATGTGTGCAAATCTTTGATATATACATTAGTGAAAAACTAAAAATAACTCAGATCTTTGCTTCTGGAGGTCCCTGGGACTTTTAGAGATGGGGGTCCGTAGCCAAATACACATCATTTTGGGGGTCCATGAAAAGGTTTGAGAGCCACTGTCAGTCAAGAGAGTCAAGTCAAGGCAGTTGAAGTCAACTTAGTTTATACACTAAAAAATACACTTTTTTGAGTGAATAAAGTCTTTACATATTTAGTCTTTTATTTCATATCAATAGGGCTTATACTATAAAATAGTTTCTTATGTGGTTTCTGAGCAATCTACTGTATGTCAAGTTGAGTAGAACTGCTTTAGCATCAACTAGTGCAGTGGTTCTCAGAATGAGATCCAGGGGTCCTTGAGGGGGTTCCAAGGGGTCCCCAGCCTAATTAATCAACGACTTTAATCCAGGGTTAGGGCTCAAATAATAAAACATAAAACAAAACTTAAAGAACTGTGAACAACACATGTATTTGGGTCCCAAATAAACATCAATGGTCCTTGACAAACAAACCACTAGTGCAGTTGTTGTTGGAGCCGTGACAGCCTTTCAGAACAGGAGCCCATATGAAGCAGGCTGGTTCTGGAGAACCTTCACACTCAACACTGTTCTGTCCTGAGTCCTCAATAAAACACCCAGCAAGTGCTAAATCGATTAAATGAAGGAAAAATGTAATTAAATTAAATCAAATTAAACCCCAAAAGATAGAATCCTTAATAAAACAGACATACCTGTTGGTAACAGCATAAGCCCAAGGATGAGTGTGATCAGATGCATTGTGTTGAACAGAGAGGTTCAAATGAAACATTGAACACAGTTACAGCTTCTAACAAGACTGTGAAGGGGGCGTGGTTTCTGGATGGGGGTCAGTTTGAAGGGGGCGTGGTCTCTGGATGGGGTCAATGTGAAGAGGGCGTGGTCTCTGGATGGGGCTCAGTGTGAAGGGGGCATGGTGTCTGGATGAGGGCCAGTGTGATATGTTACTATATAAACACCACTATATGAATAGGTTTTAGATCAAATCACAGTACTATTTCTAAAAACGACATTTTAACTGCACTAGATAACAAACAACGCTGCGCTGCTATATTTGTTGATCTTTCTACAGCATTTGACACTGTTAACCACGGCCTGCTCCTGGATAAACTGCACAATATTGGCATTGACAATATGGCACATCATTGGTTCCGTGATTATGTAATAGGAAGGCGTCAGTGTGTCAGGGGGGATGTTAAATCAGAATTTTTGCAGGTAACCAACAGTGTACCGCAAGGTTCGGTTTTAGGCCCAGTTCTCTTCACAATTCATATAAATGACATAGTTTCCAAACTAGAAAAAGTGCTCCTCGGAGCACAGGTCTCCGCCAGGTCAGGTACTGTACGTTATTCTGGCCTCCTGGTGGCGCTATAATAGGCCAATGTGAAAAGGGTGCCATTTATTCTTAGGTCTTTCACGGCAATCAGACACAGCATTCATGATTTGAGGCATTTTGTTCCAAAAATGTGTTTTGCTAAATTAGACCTGCTGGTGGCGCTATAACAGGCCAATGTGAAAAGGGTGGCATTTCTTCCTCGGCCTAGTGGGAATGTGCGTGTGAAATTTCACGGAAATCGCAAGCTGCGTTCATGGTTTGAGACAGTTTGTTCGAAACGTACCAATCCTGCAAATTTTGGATGGCAACCTTAACCAATGAGGATGGAATATGGGAAATCGGACAGATCAGGGTTGATCACATGACTATAGAGATACTGTGTACCGATTTGCATGACGTTTGGTTAAAAACTGTAGGAGTAATGTGAAAAAATGGGTTTTGCACAAATCGGCCTCCTGGTGGCGCTATAACAGGCCCATGTGAAAAAATTGATGCAGAGGTTCTGAATTGGCATCCAGGGAGTGTGTGTGGACAGTTTCACAGCGACCGGGCCAACGGTGCCGGAGATTTGGTGGTAACACACGGACAGGACGGACGGACGGACGGACACACGGACACACGGACACACGAACGGACGGAGGGTAAAACATACTCTCTCGCCAGCCTTCGGCCTGGCGGAGACAATTAAAGGACTGCCAGTCACACAAATATGCTGATGACACAATTATTGTTGATTTCTCATGTGTGTGTAATCTTGTTCTGTAATCTCGACAGCATTGCAAAAGAGGGTGAACCTCAATGCTCTTTTCGAGAATATATAAAGGTTTCAATCAAATAAACATCATTTGCCGGTGATTTATTTGAAAAAATAACCATAATAACATAGCAACAGGTAAATGATAAATGTGTATCAGTATAGATATGACTCCTCCATTGATTACTGTTCATCACTTTAAATATGTATAATAATAATAAATATAGCTGCAAGCAGCGATAATACGGGGCCAGTGAGAGAGAGACAGACAGACATGGAAACTAGAGAGAGAGAGAGAGAGAGAGAGAGAGAGAGAGAGAGAGAGATGGAAACTGGAGAGAGAGAGAGAGAGAGAGAGAGAGAGAGAGAGAGAGAGAGAGAGAGAGAGAGAGCCATGGAAACGGAATAGATTGAAGAGAGACATGGAAACGGAATAGATTGATGAGAGAGAGAGAGATGGAAACAGAATGGATAGATTGGACATCTCAACCTATTGCCATTAACAGGAATCGAACTCTCAACCTTCGGACTAGGATAAGGATAATTCCTTTTAACAGGTCGTTCATGAAAGTCCTTGTGGTCTTGTTTCCAATGAGAACCTGTGAGCAATTAGGGGTTAAGAGTCTTGCTCAGGGACAAATTTAATTTCATCGACGCATATGCTGGGATGGCCTGGAATCGAACTTGGGGCAACCAGGGCCTCTGGTTCCCTAGGCGTGCTCACTAACCACCCAGCTATGGCCGCCCCATGATAGGCTAATAGGCTGCAACACTACCTATAGTGCTATAGCTTTGTCCAGGCTGATGTTGTCTGTTGAAGATCATAAACTCTTGCCTTCTGTCATGAACCAAGCCAACACTAAGATCACTCGTTCACAAACCATTTACCAATAGAGAAATTGTATGTCTCCTCGCTACCGAAAACAGTGAAAGCAGCCGATCTACAAGCTCAGAAACACGTTGCTATCTGAAAAGTTTTGAGATTGTAGATCGGCTATTTTCAGAATGAAGTATGTCATACATTGAGAAATCGTACTCTCAAATAAGCATTTCAGGTTATCTTTACCATTTGCACATGTATTCATTGATACAGTCATGTTGTTTGCAATTCAACTTAAATTAAGTCTGCATCAAGTGAGGCTTGAACTGGCGACCTTGAGATTGTGAGGCACTCATTTAAGGGAGACGCCATTGGACCAACAGAAAAGGAACCATGAAAAAGGAGATTACACAGATGATACAGTTTCACGCAAATAGCTGAAAAATCCTGGGTTTAAGTGTTTTTCAAACTGCTCAAAATTGCGGACAATCTACGGGCGGAGCTTACTGGTCAAAGCGATAGATGTGTTCCTCATGAGTCAAGGCACATGTGTAAGCAAGTTTCACGACTTTCGGCCAAACGAGGCATGACTTATGCCTGTTTAAAGTCTGCCTTTTCAAAAAATTGCTATAGCGCCCCCTTTTGGCCAATTGGAGTAAGATTGGTTTCAGTGATATTTCGAATGACCCTGTACATTTCTGCAAAGTTTCAAAGAAATGTGAGTCTGCATGTATGTTTTAGGCACAGATGAATAATTTTCATAAAACTGTAATAGTTAAAATCTATCTCCTCCTGGGATTTTTGAGCAATCTGCACGAAACGTTTCACACTTGAACTTTGGACCTCTGCCTACAAAAATTTCCAACGGATTTTCCATAAGTGAAAAAATGCAGAAGTTAGGAGCCAATGACTGTTTTTCATATAATTCAAAATGGTGGGAGATCTAAAGGTCAGAGGTCAAAAGTCAGAGGGTGAAAGTTGTTCAGCATGAGGAGACGCATATGTGTATCCAAGTTTCATGGCTGTAGGTCAAACAGGGCATGAGTTGTACCTGTTCAAAGTTGGCATTTTCAATTTAGTGCTATAGCGCCACCTTTTGACGAAAGATTGTGAGAATTATTTTTTGATCGTTTTTCATGACCATCTACCATATGGCCGAGTTTCGTAAAAAGCGACTGCACGGTTCAGCCAGAACTGCGAAAAGTGGCAGAAGTGACAGAATACTGCCAATAACAATACGGTTCCAGAGCAGAGCTCTGGCCCCGTAATAATAATAAACAATAGCTGCAAGGAGCAATAAACGGGTTCGAGGCATGATAGGCAAAAAGCGATATGGAACAATAGCACAATAAGACATAGAAACAGAATGGATTGAACTTGAGACAAAGCAGCTCATGCAACTAACAAATGAGCATTCTCAATAGCTGAGCAGAGTGCTGAGGGATGGTGGCTAGCAATCCAGGGTAAGGACCTCACTCATGGACACCTTAACCCAATAACCCATGGCCATAGACAGGAATCGAACGTTCAACCTTCTGACTCACAGGCTGTCACACTAGTGATCAAGGGCGCCGATAACGTGGGTGCCCGGGGGCTAAAGCACCCACTGTGGGTGAGGAGCACCCACTGGGTGCTGGTCAAAAAAAAAATATATATATTTTTCAAAATCAGATCGCCTGGTTCAGATCGCCACTGAACAACCGAATTAACCGAAATAAAGTTACAAAACCCCCCCCAAAAAGTCAATTAACCGACCAAAACCCGCAATTGTTTTAGCGCGTGCGCGAACCGGGCGCACATGCACGCGCGCTGCGTGCGCGTGCATGTGCGCCTTGTTGGGCACCCGCTAGAGCTTATAAATATCGGCGCCCCTGCTAGTGATTGAGCTAAGGTTTCATCCAGCCTGACGGTGTCTGTTGAAGATCATAGACTCTTGCCTTTTGCCATGAACCGAGCCCTGTTTCACTAAAACTAAGATCAGTGGTTCAAAAAGCATTCATCAATAGAGAAATGTGATGTCTCCTCTGTACCAAAACTAGTGAAAGTAGCCGATCTACAAGCTCACAAACCGTTACTATCCAAAAAGTTGTGAGCTTGTAGATCGGCTATTTTCACAAGGAAATAGGGTAGGCCTATACATTGAAAATAACTACTCTGAAAAAGTCATTTCATGTTATCTTTAAAAATTGCATATGCATTAATTAACACTAGTCCATACCCGGTCGACGCATCCGTGGGGGGATATGCGCAACATACCATCTGGCAACCAGGGAGGCAGTTTGTCCCATTGCTCGCGGGGCCATCCCACAGCTGGGCAGCCCCGTAACCATGGCGGAATCCTTTTACACAAAAACGCTAATAAACAGCTGAGATTTGGTGAAATCGAAAAACAGACTTCGCTGTTCGGTGCACATGGTAAAGGTCAATGGCTGTGTGCAAATTCAGATCAATTGCTCCAGCCACTGAGGAGAACCTTGCAGAACAAATGTTGGTCTCACCACTAGAGACAGACTTTACTCAAATTATAGGAGGATGGTCATGTTTTGTGCAGTTTTGTCACATAAAGTTTTGGCACCCTCACCCACTGTAAGATTAATGATTATTGTATTTCCCTGAATTCTATAATAAGTACTTATGTGCTATACACACACACACACACTCTATGAGTTTCAAGGCAAACAACTGTGACGGCCCTGTTGGTCTAACGGCAGGCCGTTAGACCAACTGGGTGCAGCTGGGTGAGGTGGTTTGGGAGAGTATATAGGGAGCTCTCCCACAATCTCTCATTCTCTCTCTCTCCTCCCTGAAAGCAGGATCACTGCAACCTGGCTTGTGGGGCCTAACTCCTTTGTTTCAGTTCATTTACACACTTCATACTTTATACTGTACAACACTCGCCACAGCACATTCCGCTCATCCATACACTGCATTACATTACTGATTACTGACTTACTCACACCTCATACTTGTTTTGCTTTTGATTATGATTACATTCTTTAATTCATTCTGAATAATAAATATAATTTAACTGTTGACCTTGTGTGGACTCCCTCTTTTTGCCATGTATAACCCTAGTGCATGACACAACACACACAACCCACAAATTGCAACATGCAACCATGAACAAGTGAACTCACTTCAGTGACGCATGACGCAGGCCGGCTGAGACTCCAGGACAGAGGGCTCTCCAGTGGAGTTGTTACTCCTGCAGCTGCCAAGCAAAACTGAAGGACAGGCAGGGTATATATTATGTCACAGGGAAATTGGCATTCGTTGGGAAATTGGAAAGGTATGCTCGTTTTTAGGTGCAGGGCTTCGGCGCGAGGCGGGGCTTTTCGAGACAGGGTTTTTTACATGAGGAGGACAGGCGGCCGGGGAGAGTGATATTTGTCACTGAATGTAGGCCTACTCTGACGGGCTGTGGAGGCACCTCCCCACCTCCTTCAACACTCGCCGGGGAATGTTGAATGGGAGGAGTAGGACAGAGACGCTACATCCTCCCGGTGGGGGTTCCTCACTGGCAGGCGAGCCGGTAGGGTATTAATTGGCCTAACGACTAAATTGGGAGAGAAAAGGGATACAACTATTATTTAGTGTTGTGAATATTATACAATGCTCTTTCCTCTACCTAACTTTTCTTTACCTAACTCCTCGTATGCAGTTTCACATCACTGACATAATGAAAAAGTAATTGGCTTTCTTTATGTTAGGGGTGCAACCTGTCCTGGATGAAAGTGCTGAGGTGCAGTTCTTCTTAACCTTATTTCCTGTCCCCTTGTCACCCTAACGTTTCTTGGTAAAACACTAGCCTAGAACTGTTTGCGATGTTTGCAGAAATGACAGTTATCTACAATCATCTAGCCTTCCTGTAAATCGGGGAGGCTATATCGCCCCGTGCGGGAGGCCATTTGCACCCGGGGCCCTGGCGATGTCTTCGCTTATCTCATCTGATGAACTTTTGCACTTCACTCACTTACACATAATAGCATAATTTATTATCTGTGTAATAGCTACGCCCATACAAGACCGCCTCGGTGGGCTGTCCAACTCTAATTCTGTCAATGTATGTATGTGACTGCTTGTCTTTCAATAAATTAGAACATGTTAACTTGGACGCTTGTTTGAGACTTAATGTGTTCCCGGTGCATCGCTCTTCTTCTATGCTGCTATAACTGAGACATCACCTTGTAATTTCCTATGAACTTCTCTGATCCACATCATCTGTCCAGACTTTGAATGACGTAGATAATAAAAATCGTTACATTTAGCTACTCTAATTTATAAAGAAGAAAAAAGTTGTAAAACCTCTATATGCACAGCAGCCATATTGGAAAGAAATTGGGCCTCTTACTTGAATTCCTTCATTAATGAAGGCTCTGTTCCGTTCTGGTCAGACAGAGTCAGGGTGCTGATATATTGTGCATGTTGGCCCACTGGAAACATTCTGCTACACCAGTGGGTGTCAAAGCGTGGTCCAGGGACCCTCGTGGTTCCTTGAGGGGGTTCCAAATGGCCCCTTACGGTTGTGTAACTCTGAGAGTGTACAAATGGAACGAAATGGACCATTCCACTATGTTAAGGTGCTGCTTAGGTCTAGTTTGTACCTTCTGGTGTTTTAGAGAATATTGTGGTTTATCGACGGACCAATCAGTGAACATAAGCACAAGCTTCCTGTATTCTATCTTTACATCAACCACAGACACCATGTGCAACAGTCACTGACAGCCTTACACCAGAGCATCCATTTCACCTTTAAAGGAACACTTCACCAGTTTTAGACCATTTCACTATTAGTTAGTATTAAATGCTCATTATACAATGGCACCATTTCTGTCTATTCACTCTGTGTCTCAGAGGAGGGCTGTGGACAGTTCAGAAACCTGCCTTTCAACCCGCGGTCATTTCCGGTGATAAGCTTAGACTTTTCACAGGGGCCAGTGCAGCCACCTGTAGGTGCTCTTTTAGAGCGGTTTTGAAGGAGGGTAAAGAGTCACACTTTTGCATGCCTGTTGGCAGGGCATTCCACATTTTGGCGGCAGAGAAGTAGAACAAATTTGACCCCATTTGTGTGACAAAATTGGTGACATAGTCAGTGAGCAGGTTTGGTCATTTCGCTACACACACGGACACTCACACGCAAAAATATCTGATCTGCAAGTTCACAATGTGTCACATGGTGACACATCAAGAGCATTGATGATCTACGCATTGTAGATCAGCTACTTTTGCCTAATATTTGGCCCAGAATAGGGATGCTTGTGGACAGGGTTCAAACTTAAAACAGGTTAAAACTAGAAAAAGTGCTCCTCGGAGCACAGGTCTCCGCCAGGTCAGGTAGGTTATTGTGGCCTCCTGGTGGCGCTATAATAGGCCAATGTGAAAAGGGTGGCATTTCTTCTTAGGCCTTTCAATGGGACACTGCATTCATGAGTTGAGGCATTTTGTTCCAAAAATGTGTTTTGCTAAATTAGACCTGCTGGTGGCGCTATAAAGGCCAATGTGAATGTGAAAAGGGGGGCATTTCTTCCTCGGCCTAGTGGGAATCTGCATACAAACTTTCACGGAAATTGCACATTGCATTCATGTTTTGAGGCATTTTGTTTAAAACTGACCAATCCTGCAAACTTTGGAAGCCACTGTAAGCCAAATAGGATGGAATATGAAATATCGGACAGATCCATCAGAATCACATGACTATGGAGATACTGTGTACCAATATGCGTGATTTTTGGACAGAATCTGAATGAATAATATCCAAAAATGTATTGTACATAAGTCGGCCTCCTGGTGGCGCTGTAAATGGCAGATGTGAAAAATGTAGTGCAGATGTTTTTCCTTGGTCTCTAGGGAGTGTGCGTGCAAAGTTTGACGCAGATCGGTGCAGTTATAGTTAAAAATGCAAATCGGCGTGTTATAGCGCCACCATGAGGCTGATTTGAAACATGTCAAGTGGCATTTCTTCCTCGGCCTAGTGAGAATGTGTGTGTGCAAGTTTATGGAAATGGCAAGCTGCGTTCATGATTTGAGGCAGTTTGTTCAAAACGGACCAATCCTGGAAACTTTGGAAGCCAACCTTAGCCAATGAGGATGGAATATGGGAAATCGGACAGATCAGGGTTGATCACATGACTATAGAGATACTGTGTACCGATTTGCATGACGTTTGGTTGAAAACTGTAGGAGTAATATGGGGAAAAAGAGGTTTTGCACAAATCGGCCTCCTGGTGGCGCTATAAATGGCCCATGTGAAAAATGTGGGGCAGAGGTTCTGAATTGGCATCCAGGGAGTGGGTGTGCACAGTTTCGCAGCGACCGGGTCAACGGTGCCGGAGATTAGCTGGTAACACACAGACAGGACACACGCACGCACACACACACGGACGGACGGACGGACGGAGGGTAAAACATACTCTCTCGCCATGCCTTCGGCCTGGCGGAGACAATAAAGGGATCAATCCTTTCCCTATTAGTGTATTAAACACTGCCCCTGCAGGCCAATCACTGACCTGCATCTCTATATAATGTTTAAGGGAGGTTTAACTTGTGATGGTTGATGAGGTGATCCAACATGAACAAACATACAAAATAATGTCACATGAACCTGAAGAGCTTGAATGTTCTATAAGACTGCTGTGGACTAAATAAAATAAGTGATATTACTCCTGCTCTGGCTGGTTCCCTGGACCAGTAGTATGACTGTACACAGAGCTCTCTAACTGTCACTGGTTAGAGCAGTGCTTCTCAAACCTTTACATGTCAAGGATCCCCAAATTAATATGTATTCGGCCATGGACCCCGGTCTGAAAACATGCCAGTGACCCCCCAAACAAGATTTAGCTGGGAGAAATTAGCTGGGTCCCAGCTAATTTAAGAATTAGCTGGGACCCGCTGGATCCACCACAAGGACCCCTGGGGGTCCTTGGACCCCACTTTCAGAACCACTGGGTTAGATCAACCTGTTCAGAGATCTACCATCACCACATGTATGTCTAATTATAGGCTGCATGTTAATTAGTATAATGCAAACATAGGATAAGTCAATAATTTAATATTAATAAAACCTAACATATAATAGTCTATAATTGTATATAATTGTATTTGGATAATAAAGGCAAGTCACATTCTGACTATATGGGGGGGGGGGGGGGGGGTGTTATGCACATCAAACTATAATAAAACAAAAACATATCTGAGGGATATTTAGACCTTATGTTTATTGGCTTTGTGAAAACAGAATCAGAATCATCTTTATAGTCACATTACAGGTTCATACAGGTGTAAAGTTATTATTTTCAAGTTTCATCATGTGTAGTTGTTGTGAGAAGAGAGAGAGAGGACGTAAGGTCCAGCAGGAGAGACACGAAGAAAGAAAAGGAAAAGAACAAATAAAATATACATATATTTCATTCATTTATTTGTTTATTTTGGAGCGACAGCATGTATTTATGAACAAAACATCATTATAATGTAATGTAAATACACAGGATTTAGCAAAATATGCTAATATACAGAAAACAACATATCGTCACTGTCAGGCCAAAACCTCTGATCTCCAAATGTTTGTGTTTTTTCATAAATCAACGTGGGTTCCCGATGCATGCACACTGCTTGCAATAAAAACCCAACCCAACCCAACCCAACACAACACAACACAACACAACACAACACAACACCACACCACACCACACCACACCACACAACACAACACAACACAACACAACACAACACAACACAACACAACACAACACAACACAACACAACACAACACAACTCAACAGAACCCAGCACAACACAGCACAACACAACACAACACAACACAACACAACACAACACAACACAACACAACACAACACAACACAACACACAGTAGAAAATGGACGGCAATCGGACACTGCATTCATGATTTGAGGCATTTTGTTCCAAAAATGTGTTTTGCTAAATTAGACCTGCTGTTGGCGCTATAAAAGGCCAATGTGAAAAGGGTGGCATTTCTTCGTCGGCCTAGTGGGAATGCGCGTGTGAAATGTCACGGAAGATGCAAACTGCGTGGCGCTATAACAGGCCCATGTAAAAAATGTGGGGCAGAGGTTCTGAATTGGCATCCAGGGAGTTTGTGTGCACAGTATCGTAGCGACCGGGCCAACGGTGCCGGAGATTAGCTGCTAACGGACGGACAGGACACACACACACGGACGGACGGACAGGGGGTAAAACATACTCTCTCGCCATGCCTTACGGCCTGGCGGAGACAATAACAGTATAGGGCAGGGGTTTTCAACAGGTGGTCCATGGACCACTGGTGGTCCGTGGAGGTATTGCATGTCGTCCCTGTCCATGCATTTAGCCTAGTAATTGTGAAAGTCAAAGGGAATATTTTCTTCCATGGAACAGTGCACTACATTATTGTTATAGCTGGTGACTTATGATGATGCCTCAATGTTGTCAGTTACTGGGAATTCGGAGGTGGAGGTCAAGTAATTCCTCAGAAAATCTCAAGAAGGGTAGTGTACCTGTTTGCCTGATTGAGTCATTATTATTAGGAAAGGTGCCCATATAATCACATGTCTGCTCACACTCATACAGTACATAAGATACAAATATGAGTTTAGTGGAAGGTTGGATAAAGTAAGAGAACCACTATAAGGGTAGCCGTGGGGTAGGAATTCATCAGTGGTTCTCAACCTTTTTTTTAGCTCACATATTTCAGCTAAATAATGACTGGGCTTGATATGATTTGTTGCACATACTGTAGTATCGTGCAAGAAATTAAATCAAGCCCTTAACAGTTATTTAATTGCAAGCTTTTTCTCCCACCATCCAGGCTCCTAGTGAATCATGACCATAAAACATTTGATTCTGTGCCCATTTATTTTTTGAACATCTACTATATTTAATAAATATCCTTATTTTGCGGTTTAATAGATCACACAGGCCCTGACAGGTCAAGCCAAAGGGGCTGTGAGTGACTGACAGCAGAAACAAGTGCAGGCTCTATTGCAGGTCTATAGATGTAATGACATTTCTCTCTATAAGCCTAGGTGTTTAGATCTATATATCTTTATAGGTCTATAGATGTAATGACATCTCTCTCTCCAAACTACAAATTGTAGAGAAGCATGAAACCACCACGTCCTTAAAAAACAGACCCCACCCAAACACCAAGATGAAGGTTAGAACAACATGTTTATCAATGTGTGAAGATCAGCAGATAAATCCTTCACTTCTGGGGAAACTTTTAACGGAATTCAGGAACTGAAAAAAAAAAAAAAAAAACATGCAGAGAGACGACTGGCAAAACATCCTGTGCTTTTTGTTGTCACGTAAACACTGTTTAAAACAACTTTTACACCAACACTAATACAAATATCACTGTTAACAAGATGAAATATAAAATATGTTTGTTAAGTGGTAGTAGGTGTAAGTGATAAGAATAGCATATAGAATAATAGCATTTAAAGGTATAATTCACTTGTGAACTCTGTTCCTCTCTCCTCTTCTGTATGAACGCCTGGGTTCTGCAGCATCACGTGTTTTCCACACTGTTGAGGAAGCTTGAAGTCCAAGAATGTCACTATTTATAGAATATATCTTCTACCGTCTGCATTGTATGTCTTTGTGTCAATAAACACATTGAAACTTGAAAGGGTGCTGTAGCTTTATGGAAAAGCACAATCTGTTTTATTTGATCAATCGATTACTGACAATAATTAGCAGATGAAAAACACAAACAGAACATAACAGGAACACTGTTTGATCACTGAAATCAAGTCCAAAGGTACATGATTAATATCCCATACAAATTGATTGGCCACATGTTGGCGCTATAACAGCCCACTTTTTACACTACACCAGTGATTCTCAACCCACTGATGGGCTGTGAGAGTATTGCAAGTGGGTCCACAAATAATTGGCAATTTTAATGATAATATGAACATTTATATCAAAACAAATAATGTTTTTTATAAAATGACAGGTATTGTTTTCTTTAAAACCTTAAAATGTGTTTTCATAATGATACTGATAAATAAGAACTTAATTATACTATGTTGCAGGGCTGTGCAAACACCACTGGAGAGGCAGGTGCTCAAAGGTCACAAAGGTCACATCAAACTATATTTTAGAACACCGGCTTACACAAGCATCAAGCGTCTATCTAGACTAGAGTCTGAATTTGTAACTTTTAGATGTCTCTTAAATTAATGCCCTACTTGATCATACTACTGTACATAGTGTCACGCAAAAGTAGCAGATCTGCAAGCTTAAAACGTGTCCCATCGCAATGTGTTTTGAGGTTGTAGATCTACTAGTAATTAATTAATTAATATTATTTTTCATTTGAATCCTGAAAAGTAACAGTTTCGGACGTGTGAGTTTTCCGGGAGGCATGCGTTAATCCGACAGACCTTTTCTCCGACTATGTGGCATCCGCGTGCGGTTAGGGTTAGGGTGCGGGTTTGGTTCGGGTTTAGTATTGGAAACGTCGGAGCGCTGCGCTGTTGGAGGAATGCGCTGTCGGACTAACGTACTGCACCCGAGTTTTCCACCCGACAAGCAAGCAAGCCAACAGGCCAACAGGGACCAATCAAACTAAGCAAATAAAAGCAACATCTCAGAATGTTGTAATGTTTTTAGGCAATAAAGTATTAATTTAGAAGGAGAACATGTGCACTGTAACAGAGGGAACAGCTACTGAGCAAGTGGACAGTTTTCTTACTTTGATGGTGATGAACTTTAACCGATTGGAGTTGATTGTAATGACAGTAGAGTGAGTTTCAGAGATCATATGGAGATGAGGAGCAAACTGAAGGAGTGAGGCTCCTTTCAGTTTAACATAACAACAGAGACCACTGGTGCTACCAGGAACAAGAGGCTAATAGCACTGCTTGTAGCCCTGCCTGTAGCACTAACAGTAGTGCTTGTAGCACTAACAATAGGGCTTGTAGCACTTGTAGCATTAACAGCCATGCTTGTAGGAATGCTTGCGGCGCTTGTATCAATGACAGCAGTGGGTGTAGCATCTGTACCAGTAACGGCGGTGGTTGTAGCATCTGTAGCAGTAACAGCAGTGGTTGCAGCACTTGTGGCAATAACAGCACTGCTTGCATCGCCGTTGCACAAGTCACCTTCACAGCAGCTTGCTTCAGTGTTCATGACTCCGGGTATGATGGCACTTGACACGCACATGCCCTTTGAGGCACAGCCTTTTGCGTTGATATCTTTGCCTCCCATTACCCCTGTGAACACACACACACAAAAAAACATATTACTCTCTCAATTGAATGCTCCAAAATCATTGATCACTGTTCTGAGCTGCAGAATGTGAAATATTTGGGTAAACAGGAGAGGCAGGCGTATAAATTCATAAGCTTGTTACCTTTTCCTGAGAGGCAGCGATCCTCATCACCAGTACATGGTAGAATGTGGGAGCAGTCGTCACCTTGGCAAGTGTAGCACTTCTTACCGTTGGGAGAAGGGTTGACAGGAGCTGTAAGGGTTACATTTATAACAAGTTTATTGATGATGTGTTCAAAACTGAACCTCATGTACAACAAAACAACAAGTTTATTGTAGTTATCTCCGCCAGGCCGAAAGGCCGGGAGGTGGAGATAATTTCCCTCTCTCCGTTTGTGGACAGTTCATCTCGGACACCGCATACATTTGTACACTGTTAGAGTTAAAATAGCACGGAGGATTTTACAGTGTAGATTAGGGTCCCAGAGATAAAAACAATTTAAAATCAACTGGCTGTCAGTGGCAATTTTCAACTTCCAACTACAATTTAGGCAATTAGGGGGCTCTTAATCCCGAGCGATTTATAGTAAGTAAGGAAAACACGAGGTAATACATCAAATGCACAGAGAAAAAAAAATCAATAATATGTACATTGAAACTATACAATAGGATGCCAGGTCAACAAATTAACCTGGCGTCTGTCTACATAACATGCTATCTAAATTACATTTTAACAACTCATTCACTGCCAATGACGTCTTTTGACGGCTGTAAATCGAGTGCCCACTCCGCCAATTACGTCTTTTGTAAAAAAAAAAAAAAAAAAAAAAAGTTTTAATTTTGTATTATTTATTTTTTATTTTTTCACACAGAACCAGGAGATAACGCGATCCAAGATTTACTACTATGTATTTTTTGCGAAACATATTTCTATGTTTCTATACTATTTTCGACTGGGTATAAAAAGCGAAGGGGAGGTCGCGATGACATTTTTTTTTTCAAGCAGCACAGTGAAACCCTCCGTGATTCATACTGGAGATAAATATTCTGTGAGTGTGTGACTACTTGAAAAGGTAAGAAAATCGCAAAATCGCTGGCAGTCTGGGCTTTTTGGGCTATTTAGTGAATGGCAGTGAATGATTAACCTTTGCATAAGCCTGCAAGGTTGTCAAGGTTATGGCAATACAGATACTTACGTGTGGGGTATTGGACATTGCAGAGGTCAGTGGTGCAGCACTCGCTTAACATGGTGAATCCAATGGTCACTGAGCCAGTAATACACAGGTCAGTGCAGTGTTTTGTTTTAACGTCCATTTTCATGTCACCTGAAAACAAACAAGATATTAGTCTTGCATAATGTTCATGGCTTGCATGTCATATTCCTTGTGCTTTATTAATTTGACAGTGTTCTATTCTATCCACAAGGGGGCGCTTAGAAACATGTTTGGGTACAATGTTAAATTGGCATTTTTATTTCTTGATGCTTGAACATTTGACATTTAAGGCCTAATATTTCTACAATTGCTACAAATTGCTACAAAACCCGTTGTTAGCCAGTCATTGTGGGCATAAACAAGAATTTGAAGGGTACATTTAGGTCTATATGATACATTTTGGGGGAAAATGTCAATTTAACATTGAGGTGCCCACAATGTTTCAGTGCCCACTCTTTCAGTTAGCCACAGGGGAGGCAGGCTAGAGAACACCACAGAGAGCTCCGGATATGGCTACGTTATCAGTGACACATACCAGCGAGTGGAAAAAGTTCAATTAAAAACTGTCTCTGGAGTTATGAAGCCCTGCTTTACTGTTGAGGGATTTTTTAAAGAATTTGCTAAAATAAACACACAGAGGTTATAACTGTATCACATACCCACATATGACATGATTGTTACTGCTCCACATTTGTCAGATCCAGGACATGGTTTCTGTGTCTCAGTGCAGGTTCCCGTTGGTCCAGGGATGCACTCATAACATTTTAATGCATGGCCTGAGACAACAATTAGGAGACAGGTTACAATTGACCACCATGCATGTGTCTGATCTATCAAACAAACCACTCCACGTTTATACATAGAGTTCTCTTTAGGACATTTGACTTGTTAAAATAAAACTTTATAATAACAGACAAGCAGCAACAACCACAACATTAAACTACTGAGAATGAACACATTTAGGCTATATTAAACCATCTTCATTTTATTTAATCAAAAAGTCTCCTCTCCTCTCCTCTCCTCTCCTCTCCTCTCCTCTCCTCTCAGATGTCAGATATTATGGACATGAACACTGTTGTCAAGAGGAGAGCTTTGAAAACACGTCTCTTCTCTACTCTCTGATTAGCACCGAGGATTTTACAGTGTAGATTGGAGTCCCAAAGATAAAAAAAAAGAAAGGTCCCATTTGTACACTGTCAGAGTCACAGACGTGTAAGGGTCCATTTGGACCCCTGGTGGGCCCCGGACCAGATGTTTAGAAACCGTGAGATGGTCCAACTATAAAGATGTGTTCCAGATAATGCTGTACAGAGTGCTGCATTCTGCTGCCCCCTAGCTGCAGAGAACCACATCTACAACTCTGATGGTTATAATAACAGTGGGGTCAGGTCACAATGGTCACAGGATATATATATATTGCATAAACCTAAACTGAGAACATTTGTTATGATAAAAAGCTGTTCTGCTAGTGAAAAGTATGTTTGTGCTCCATTATCCAAAAGACAAAGATCTCTATTTGATCAACTCCGTTCTGGGATCTTGCCCCTGCACCTTGAGACTGGTTGGTATAGAGGAGTAATAGAAGAAGAGCGGATTTGTACTTATTGTGACATAAATGATATTCAGAATGAGTTCCATTTTATTTTCTACTGCCCCTTATGTCATGAGCTACGTAAAAAACATGTTTAACAGGTGTAAAAACCTAGATTTGATATGGTTAAGTGACGCAGAGAGACTTGTATGGATTTTTGAACATAAGATATTTGCAATATTAGAAAAAGCATGGTACAAACGGACAAAGAAAACATATATGTGATGTATACTTATTTTTTGTTTTTGGGTATTGACCAAATATTTTCTTTTTTACTTGTGCAGTTTCTGTTTCCAGGAAGTTAATGTGATATTGTTTTTTTTTTGTTTTTGGTGTCTTATAATCCTGTAAGGGATAGGTCTTATGACAAGACACGAAAAAACCCCAATAATAAAATCATTCCAGTCAGCCAGACAGCTCTTATAGAGGCAAAAGAATAATGAAGATAATTCTGTGTATATTGACCTGGGCATCTGTGTATGGTGTCTGTGTTTTAATCGCTGCACAAACAAATAAAAGTTCAGAGAGGAACATAAAATAAAGTAATTTGAAATTGAAGAGTGTTCCTGTTATTTGACATGTTCTGTGTTCTGTTCCTTTTTCCTCTATTCCCTTTTTTAACTTTTCCTGTAACTGCAATGTTCAGAGCTGCACACATATACAGTACAATTCAATGGTTCTCAAAGTGGGGTCCGGGGACCCCCAGGGGCCCTTGGGGGGGGGTTCCAGGGGGTCCCCAGCAAAGTTAGTTAATATAGCGTCACAATCATTTTCACCACTTTAACCATATTTTATACTTTAACTATTAAAAAATTGCAGATCTACAAGCTCACACACAGAAAATGTGTGCAAATCTTTGAATATATAAATGTTTTTAAGTGAAAATGTTTAACTCAAATCTTTGCTTCTGGAGGTCCCTGGCACAACACATTTTATTTTAGAGATGGGGATCCGCAGCCAAATACATATCATCAATACATTGTACATTTTTCATTGTATATTTTTTATTATAAATAATAAAATTGTTTGTTTTTATTATAAACAAAAATATACTGCTCATCGGTTAATATTTGGGACCTCGCTGCGCAGCCGGAGGGGGAAAAAAAATCGGCGAGCAGCATTTGGCCGGGCACCTTACGGCCACTCTATCTGGGATTCCCGGGCTGAATTAGGGGCCCAGCACCTCCCTGAGCAGGTTGGCTCTGGAGAGCCATCTGATCTACTTCACACTCGACTCAACACTGTTCTGTCCTGAGTCCTCAATAAAACACCCAGCAAGTGCTAAATCAATTAAATGAAGGATAAATAAAATAAAATAAAATAAACACTAACACCCAAACGATAGAAACATTAATAAAACAGATGTACCTGTTGGTAGGAGCATAAGCCCAAGGATGAGTGTGATCAGATGCATTGTGTTGAACAGAGAGGTTCAAATGAAACATTGAACACAGTTACAGCTTCTAATAAGCGGCCGAGCAGAAGGCCTGGTCGCCCATGGTACAAAGCTTGGTCATACAGGGAAGCAATAATAAGATACAGCTATTATTACTAGAAGCTCCTCCCACTCTGCCATCCTTCGCCATCAGTGCCAGCAGTGAGTCATGTAACACACAACTTCCTGTTCGCAAATACATGTAGTTGCAAGGAGTTGCATGTTGAGAATCATTGGGCTGGAGTGTGGAGTGTGGACTGACCTTTAGTTACAACAACGTTGATCAAACAGTGATGTTTTGTGTTTTATGTGTATGATATTTTATATTTTGAAGGTAAATGTAGCCTAGTTTGAAAACACTAAAACACTTGAGTTCAAAACCCATGATTGGGTGTTTTAATACAGCCACAATCACAAACTGATGCAACAATGAACATGATGTGACACCAAACAATGACCCGACAAGGACTGACTGGGGAACAATAATATACACATGAGGGCAGATTACACATGAGAAATATGAACATATAACCATGGAAGCTAGAACATGAACACAAAATAGAAATACAACACCTAGACAGGAATGACTACAGGCAAAGTCTGTCACTGTGACACCTTAACCCTAACCTCACAGGTAAGTATTTCTAAATTTAACCTCGAAACCACGCCCACCTGGGCGAAACAGCGGGAAAAGAGAGAGTCCCACGGTGGTAAGTTCTTGGTTTACCTGTGATCCTAGATTACTGAGGCACTACACTGTCTCTATGCATTTGATGTGTGTGTTTACCTTGCTTACTGTAAGTCACTCTGGATAAAGTGTGTGCGTGTCTGCTAAATGCTTAAATTGTAAATTGTAAATCACATTCCTTAACCTTGTTCAGACTGCATAAAACCAATACCACTCCAATCTGAAATCTCGGAAATGAGATTTGGGCTGCCAAACTCTGAGAGTGTAGAAATGGAACGAAATGGACCATTCCATTTGTACACTCTCAGAGTTATGGGGTCATTGAAATTAAAAAGTTTGAGAACTGCGCTACACCAAAAGGAACAGAGCCTTAATTAGTATAATTGCCAATTATACTAATTAAGGCTCTATTCCATTTGGTAAGAAGTAAGGAATTTCTTTCCAATATACTTGCTACGCATAGAGCATATCTGCATCTAGCCTGAAGGTACAGAGAGTTCTGTCACTAGTAAATAAATACAGATATAATAGTTCATATGGCAGAGCATTAATGTGCTCCTTATGTTCACTGATTGGTCCGTCGACAAACCTAGAAGGTACAAACTAGACCTAAGCACAAGCTTCCTGTATTCTATCTTTAAATCAACCACAGACACCATGTGCAACAGTCACTGACAGCCTTACACCAGCGCATCCATTTCACCTTTAAAGGAACACTTCACCAGTTTTCAACCTTATCTTCATATAATTGTTCTTCACTATTAGTTAGTATTAAAATGCTCATTATTCAATGGCACCATTTCTGTCTACTCACTCTGTGTCTCAGAGGGCTGTGGACAGTTCAGAAACCTGCTTTTCAACCTGCGGTCATTTCCGGTGATAAGCTTAGACTTTTTACAGGGACCAGTGCAGCCACCTGTAGGTGCCCTTTTAGAGCGGTTTTGAAGGAGGGTAAAGAGTCACACTTTTGTAAGCCTGTTAGCAGGGCATTACACATTTTGGAGGCAGAGCAGTAGAACAAATGTGTTATTATTATCATACCAGATCTTATTACTGTATATATTAAGGAAACCTCTGTCTGTCCGTCAGTCACACTCTCTGTTCTGCATGGTTCTCCTCAGTGGGTTGAGCAATTGCTCTGTTCTGTCAGGACAACTCATGAATGGATAAAGATAACTTATGAAGGATACGATATTTTTATTGAATATAAAATTAGCAATATATTTATCATGGTTTGGCGATGAATTGGATCTGCCTCTTAGGTACTCTGATAAAACACATCTCCCAACCATATAGGGACTCCGAATCCCCCGTACATAAACAGGAGATCCAAAACGACAGGTGGTAGCTTGGGTGGAGGGTGAGCAGCAATTTTAGCAAGACAGCAATGACAGTAGCAGCAGCAACAACATGAGCAGCAGCAAAAGCAAGTAGGGGCCTATTTCACAAAAGCAGAATTAGGGGCTAAGCCTGGATTTAACACCTATCCTGGCTTAATTTAGCCAGGATTTGTGATGAATCGGTTTCATGGAAGCAAGCTGAATTATCTTGCCAGATTATCTTAGCCAGTTCACCCTGGATAAGTTTATCCATGACTAGATTTCACGAAAGAAAATTGACGCAACCCTACCTTAGTTACCATGGCAATTTAGCTGTGAAGTTAGCCTGGTCCGGACGAGGCTAACGATCAGCCAAGCTTAATTAATCCAGTGCCTTGTTCTTCAAGTTTTGTGATATAGCTGTTAGTCCAATGACTCCAATCTTAAACCAATGACTTTTTCCACAGTTAATTCAACACGTATGTTTGTAAATGGACTCATTTTAATGACCCTGCATTCAAATAAAATGAAAAAAATACAATAAGATATAATCAATTTAATTATATTACCAAAATAGTGTGTGACCATGAATCATAATTGTTTCACCATGACTCATGTGATGTCATTGTCACTCTGTTAACACTATAGTTCATATTGTAGATGTTTGATAATATATTATAATATATATATATATATAATATATAATATATAATATAATATAATATATAATATAATATATATATATATATATATATTTCGGCCACCAAAGGGTATAGCCTACGTTTTTTTCGGGCTTGTAGATCTTCGATTTTACGCATAAGAATTTAATAAGTGTGGGACAACTCATTCTTTTTCAGATTGACTGCTTAAAGGGCAATCTGGTCAAAAATAATTTCTCCATTGACTGATTGATTGATTGATTGATGTACTTTACTTAGTAAGACATGGCATGACATATACATATACATATATATAAGTATATGTACATATAACGCAACGGGGACCCCCCCCGTTACTGCCGTGGGTAACGGCGACCCCGTTACCGCAACGGGGACCCCCCGTTATCATCGCGGGTAACGGCGACCCCAGTCACCGCAACGGGGACCCCCCCCCCCTTATCGCCGCGGGTAACGGCGACCCCAAAATAATTGGCATTTTTAATGATAATATAAAATCTACATCAAAACAAATAATGTTTTTATAAAATGACAGGTATTGTGTATGGTGCAGACACCACTGGAGAGGCAGGTGCTCAAATGTCACAAAGGTCACATGGAACAATATTTTAGAACGGCTTACACAAGTATAATTTACAACATAACCTGGTGAATTGTCTGTCTGTCTGTCTGTCAGTCTCTGTCAGAAGGAAGCGAACAAAAATACGTTTTACTCTTATGTACCTGCACACAAGATAAACAATAAAGCACAACCTTGAACATTGTCTGTCTGTCTGTCTGTCCGTCCGTCCGTCCGTCCGTCCGTCCGTCCGTCCGTCCGTCTGTCCGTCCGTCCGTCTAGACTATAGTCTGAATTTTAAATCTATATACAGTGTGAGAACATTACAGGCGACAGTAAAGAAGACTACAAACGTTTAGGTCCATGCGGGACTGTACTTTCCTCAATGCAAACTGCAGTCAAATGAGCAAAACCAATTTAGATAAAGCGTGATTTAGAAAACACAGGACATGATGTTAAAGATTCAACTTATGGTTTTCTCTTAAATGAATGCCCTACTTGATCATACTGCATAGTGTCACACAAAAGTAGCAAAAGTAGCAGATCTACAAGCTTAAAATGTGTCCCATCGCAATGTGTTTTGAACTTGTAGATCTACTATTTTTTCATTTGAATCCTGAAAATTAAAAGTTTTGGATATGTGAGTTTTCCACCCGACAGCAGGCCAACAGACCAATAGGGATCAATCAAACTAAGCAAATAAAGCCAATCTAATAATGTAATAATAATGAATAATGAATAATGTAACAAGTTAAGTAACAAGTAGTAATTTAGATGGACATGACTGGTCACATTTGAGTGCAGTGTAACAGAGGGAACAGCTACTGAGCAAGTGGACAGATTTCATACTTTGATGGTGATGAAGTTTAACCGACACTCGTCAAATTGGAGTTGATTGTAATGACAGTAGAGTGAGTTTCAGAGATCATACAGAGATGAGGAGCAAACTGAAGCAGTGAGACTCCTTTCAGTTGAACACAACAACAGAGACCACTGGTGCTACCAGGAATAAGAGGCTAACAGCACTGCTTGTAGCCCTGCTTGTAGGAATGCTTGCGGCGCTTGTATCAATGACAGCAGTAATTGTAGCATCTGCAGCAGTAACAGCAGTGGTTGTAGCATCTGTAGCAGTAGCAGCAGTGGTTGCAGCATCTGTAGCAGTAGCAGCAGTGGTTGCAGCACTTGTGGCAATAACAACGCTGATTGCGTCGCCGTTGCACAAGTCACCTTCACAGCAGCTTAAATCAACAACAATGTTTCGCGAATTCAGGTATGATGACACTTGACACGCACATGCCCTTTGAGGCACAGCCCTTTATGTTGATATCTTGGCCTCCCATTACCCCTGTGAACACACACACAAATAAAACACATTAAGCTCCTTACACACCGGAGGCGATTTTTTCATGCGAATAATATGTTTGTTTTTTTAGAACCTTATAAAGTCAATGCAAGCTTCCATGGAGCGAAAAAGCGAAGTGAAAAAGCGTCTTTTAATTATTCGGGACAAGTCCGAATTTTGCGTATATTCGCATAATCGCCGGTGTGTAATGACCTTTACTCTCTCAATTTAATAAAGTCTAGAAAAATCAAAAATCAGAATGTGAAATATGTGGGTAAACAGGAGAGACAGTCGTAGAAACTCTTAAAGGACAACTTTGTTTTTTTTACAACAAGGGTTATTTTATCAGTTTGTAATGATAATCATTAAAAGATGAGTGTTAAAAAAATCGTGTATTGCTTTCTATCGTTTTTTTAATGATTTAGTGATTTTTAACTGGGGGGTAGGGGCATTTGATCCATTGGTAAACAGTCATGAACGCAGCCTCTGATTTCCGTGAAACTTTGTACGCACATCCCCGCTAGGCCAAGAAAGAAATGGCACTTTTGGCATTTTTCAAATCAGCCTCATGGTGGCGCTGCACAGGCAGATTCACATTTTGGCCTATTTATAGGCCTATTTATGATTTTTTTTAACACTCATCTTTGAATTATTATCATTACAAACTAATACAATAACCAAAGTTATTCTTTAAGCTTGTTACCTTTTCCTGAGAGGCAGCGATCCTCATCACCAGTACATGGTAGAATGTGGGAGCAGTCGTCACCTTGGCAAGTGTAGCACTTCTTACCGTTGGGAGAAGGGTTGACAGGAGCTGTAAGGGTTACATTTATAACATGTTTATTGATGATGTCTTCAAAACTGAACCTTGTGTACAACAAAACAACATGTTTATAGTAGTTATCTCCGCCAGGCCGAAAGGCCGGGAGGTAGAGATTATGTTTTCGCCCCTGTCCCTCCATCCCTCTCTCCGTTTGTGGACAGTTCATCTCGGACACCGCTTGCATTTGTACACTGTTAGAGTTAAAATAGCACTGAGGATTTTACAGTGTAGATTAGGGTCCCAGAGATAAAAAACGATTTTAAATCAACTGGCTGTCAGTGGCAATTTCAATTTCCAATTACAATTTAGGCAATTAGCAGATGCTCTTAATCCAGAGGGATGTATTAGTAAACTAGGAAAACACGAGGTAAAAAAATTATATAATCTGTACATCGAAACTATACAATAGGATGCCAGGTCTACAAATTAACCTAGCGTCTGTCTACATAACATGCTATCTAAATTACATTGTAACAACTCATTCACTGCCAATGACGTCTTTTGACGGCTGCATGTAAATCGAGTGCCCGCACCGCCAATGACGTCTTTTGACGTCTCAATTAAGAAATAAAACGTTTTAATTTTGTTTTATTTATTTTTTTGTTTTTCACACAGAACCAGGAGATAACGCGATCCAAAGATTTACTACTATGTGTTCTTG